>NC_050456.1:44359625-44484625 GCF_903995425.1 Onychomys torridus
CTGTGAATAAGTGGAACAACAGAGGACTGATTGCCCCATACTGCAAAGTCAAGGTGAGTCAGTCTTCCCAAATTTCTACTCCACAGAAAAATCTGTCAGATCTTCTAGGCCTGTCACCAGAACAAGTGCTGCCTTTGGGGCCTCTGCCCCTCAATGACCACAGAGAGACTTGGGGTTGCTGCCTAGGTAGCTGGAAAGTTGTCTCATTTCTTGAATTTATCCCTCTCAGATCTGACAATGTTTGATAACTAGGGCATCAGTTTCTAACAGCCCCAATCCAAAGATACATACATAGACAAGTATGCCTCATTCACAGACTTCATGGTACAGGATAGACTGATTTCAGATATAACTCCAGAGATTCAAAGTTTTAATACTGATAAATGCAGCTTTGATAAACGGATAGAACATTGACTACAAAGAGTTCTTTAGAGTCCTTAAATGGATTTTTAACCCTTTTGTTCAAGGTGTAAATCCATTCCAGCTTTTTTTTTTTTTTTTTTTTTAAAGATTTATTTATTTATTATGTATACAGTATTCGGCCTGCATATGTCCCTGCAGGCCAGAAGAGGGCACCAGATCTCATTACAAGTGATTGTGAGCCACCATGTGGTTGCTGGGAATTGAACTCAGGACCTCTGAACCTCTGGAAGAGCAGTTGGTGCTCTTAACCAACTGAGCCATCTCTTCAGCCTCATTCTAGCTGTCTTACAGACAGCTACAGGTTCCTGGGAAAAGTTTTGCTATTGCATCAAGAAATCTGGTCTGATAAAAACTAACAACCTCCAAAGCCCATTTCTGACCTAATCTATTTTTTGAGCATATTTTGTAGATTCATTGTGCCCATCTGACCTCCAGAGAAATAGCAGATGCCATGGCTTCTGTACTCCTGATTTGCTGTGCCATTTCCCCCAAGCTCCTGGAACACCACTGCTGCAACCTGCCTGCTCAGCCCCTCAAGGATCATTCCTGAGATCTTTCGCCATGTGTGACTCCTGGTTTCCCCCTCCCCACTTCACCCCTTGTCAGCTTGAAGTAGCCTTGGGAATTCAGCACCCTTGTACCCCCACTTGTTTCCATAACTCACGTTTTTATAATAATCAAAATGGAGGAATGTTAATATTCTAATCCACCTCTTTAAATCCCACCCCTTATGTCCTGATGTAAAAGCCTCATTCTGAGGAAAAATTCCTCCCCTCTCTCTCTCTTCCGCTTTTCCTCCCATGAGGTTCTCTCTCTCTCTCTCTCTCTCTCTCTCTCTCTCTCTCTCTCTGTCTCTGTCTCTCTCTCTCCCTCTCTCTTTCTTTCTTTCTCCTTCTCTCTCTGTCTCTGTCTCTCTCTGTCTCTATCTCTCTCTCTCCTTCTCTCTGTCTTTCTCTTTCCTATCTTCCTCTTCATCTCTCTATTATAATAAACTCTCCACATGAATGCAGCATCTTGGTTGTGAATTACTGGCCCCAGCCAGCGCCATGCCTTCATGGTGTGCATCTGCCCAGTCTACCACTGCATCTACCCAGCATGTTTCAGAATACCCTTGGGGTCCCCCACGCAATAATTTATAACAATGGGCATAGACAGGTCGATGGCTTGTTTGTGGGTGCTAGGATCCAAACCCTGTACTCACAATTGCACAGCCATTGGTTTCAACTGCTGAGACATCTCTTCAGGCCCCAGGTTTTGCTTTTATCTTTGAGGCAGAGACTCGTTTTCTACCTCCAACCAGCCTCCAGTCTCAACTTCAAGTGCCAGGATAATGAGTGTCCATCACTAGGCTAGATTTTAAAACACTGAAGGTTCCATATGGAGGTTCATAGTTGTGATCTCAGGACTTCAGAGGCAGGGAAAGAGGATGCTGAGTTCCCAGTCAGTGTGGCTACATAGCAAGATCATCTCAAACAGATAAACAATCCATAAATAATAAAAGCAAAAGCACCAATAGATATGGGAGCAGAGGGTGGTCAGTGGGCAAAGCACTTGCTGGGGAAGCCCGATGGCTCGCTCTAACAGTAACCCCAGAACACAGGTAAAGCAAAAAGGGAAGAAACAACTCCATAGTGTTGTGCTATGGATGGACACACACACACACACACACACACACACACACACACACACACACTCACACACACGTCTCTTTGCATATACACAGGATAAAAATAGATAGGATATGCATAGAATGCAGATGGTATGCTTCACTATTTCATTTAGGGTAGATGAGAGAATGACCCCAGGCACTGTAGATAGTTTACAAATGATTGGGCTGAGGATGTGGCTCAGTTAGAGTTATTGCCTCGCTTGCACGAGGGCCTGAGCTGGAACCCAGTATGCCAGAACCAGGAATGATGCTTCATGCTTGGAATCCCATCACTCAGGAGGTAGAGGCAGAAGAGTCAGGAGTCAAAGGCTATCATCAGCACCACAGTTGAGTTCAAGGCTGACTTGGGCTATGTGAGACCCTGTCTCAGAAACCAAATGAAGGCACTGTAGGGATGGGTCTGTATTAGGGGCGAGTATTGCTCTTGTAGGGGGCTGGAGTTCAGTTCCCAACACACATGCTGGGCAGCTCACGACTGCCTGTAACTCCAGTTTTAAGGGTCCGGATGCCCTCTTCTGGCCTCTGTGGGTATCTGCACTCATCTGTACATAATCATACACAAGCACACACATATATAAAATTTTAGCCAGGTGGTAGCGACACACACCTTTAATCCTGGCACTAGGGAGGCAAAGGCAGGTGCATCTCCAGGTTTGAGGCTAGCCTGATCTACACAGCAAGTTCCAGGACATCCAGGGCTATATAGAGAAAGCCTTTCTGCAAAACCCAAAAATCTTAAACAGCCGAGCGATGGTGGTGCACGCCTTTAATCCCAGCACTCGGGAGGCAGAGCCAGGCAGATTTCTGTGAGTTCAAGACCAGCCTGGTCTACAGAGCGAGATCCAGGACAGGCTTCAAAGCTACACAGAGAAACCCTGTCTTGAAAAGCCAAAAAAGAAAAAAGAAAAAAAAAACCTCAAAACAATAACAACAACAACAACAACAAAAAGAACAAAGGATTAAAATCACTTTATGGGCCCTTTGTGGTTTTTGGCACTGAGGTTTGAAGTTAGGGTGCCTCACAGAATAGATAACTAGCTCACCGCCAAGCCACACCCCCAGCCCTTTCTTTATGTTTTTATTTTGAGAAAGACTTTCTCTAAAGCACCCAGGCTGTCATTGAACTCATTCTATATGCCTGGTAGGCTCTGAATTTCCCATCCTTCTGCCTCAGGCTTCTGAGTAATGGGTACTGCAAACCTGTGCCAAAAGGTCTGGGGTGGAGGGGGTGTCATTGACTTCCTGACAATCCACCAAGCATACACAATGCAGGCTTTATTCCACATGCACATCATTCTACAAGAAAAAAAAAAAATGATTTCTGAATCTAACCGTATCTTTTCACTGGCATTAAAGTATTTACTAAGTAGCCACAGACACACCCTAGGGTACCAAATACCAAAGGAGATAAGAGGCAGAGAAAGGCAGTCCCTATCACCTTGCACATTTCTTTCTCATGCAGATAATACTCGTGAGGACAGATGCATGCCAGACCAGAGGCCCACACGAGCTGACCACTGATGACCCCAAGTGCTTCCTGTCTTGGTCTGTGATAAAACCACAGCTCAGCACTGGCGCCTTCTCTTTTAGCCTCTGCTCCTCCACTCTCAGAGTTGTCCATGTGCTGCTTAATGTCTGTGCTGGCCCTCAATGACCCTCTCCAAATTTCACCAAGACTATAAAACCCATGAGTCACTTCCAATAGGGTTTGTGTGCTCCCCTATAATCCTAATACAGCTTTATTGTTGTTTCTCAGTGTGAAGGATCAACCTCGAGGCACAATGGAGGAAAGCCCTCCCTGGCCAAGCGACATCCCTAGCCTGAACTCAGTATCTTCATGGTTTCCTTCACTGTATGATAGGAACTGTGCTTTCTTGAGGCTGTCACTTGGGTGCTGGATAAACTCAGGGCCTTCCTCTTTCTAAGTGTATCCTTTACCCCTGAGCGGTACCCTTGGCACTATGGGCAATTATTTAATTGGTTAATTTATTCTGGTGTTATTTTTAAGCAATTAATTTTGGGTTATTTTAATCATGTGTGTGTGTGAGTTGTGAGTGCAGGTGGAGTTGGATTCCCCCTTGGAGCTGGAGTTACAGGTGGTTTGAACCGCTGGATGTGAGTACTGGGAATAGAATTTAGGTCCTCTGGAAGAGTAGTATGTGCTCTTAAACACTGAGTCATCTCTCCAGCCCTGTTTTAAAAATAATTTTAAGTTGACCCATGTTCTATTCATTACAAGATTCTTTTTTCCTATCTTTGCTCTAGTTTTAAGCATGGATATCCATGGAATCAGATTATTTATTTATTTTGTTTGTTTGTTTTGTTTTGTTTTTCTTGTTTGAGACAGGGTTTCTCTGTGTAGCCCTGGCTGTCCTGGAACTCACTGTGTAGACCAGGCTGGCCTTGAACTCACAGAGATCTGCCTGCCTCTGCCTCCCCAGTGCTGAGATCAATGTGTGCGCCGCCACAGCTGCCGCCGCCGCCGCCGCCACCAACACCACCACCACCACCACAGCCGAGCCTTAAATGCTTTTATATTATTATATAAAGTTATTCACTGGAAACATCTACAAGCATAGGCCAGGCTAATGAATGTGCTGGAGGCGTGGTGGAGCAGGCCTGTAAGCTCAGCATCCAGAGGTGGGAGGAGGAGGAGAGAATACAGGAGTTCAAGGTCATCCTAGGCTACATGACGAAGTGACATGACAATCAGAAGAGTCTCTTACTTTATGCGTCTGTTGGAATGTATGGAGTCAAAGACGGGAGGAGGAGACAGCCCTAGAGACACAGGATGGGTTGGTTTGTGCTCTGCAGCACAGCGTTCTGTGTTGGTACATCTATCATTTTTGCAAACACTTAAAAATTAACTGATTTACTGTGAGTGTGTGTGTGTGTGTGTGTGTGTGTGTGTGTGTGTGTGTGTGTGAGAGAGAGAGAGAGAGAGAGAGAGAGAGAGAGAGAGAGAGAGAGAGGATTCTTTGTGGGAGACAGTTCTTTTCTTTATTCTGGGGATGAACTTAAGTTGTCAGACTTGGAGGAAGTTTCTTCACTCATTAAACTATCTCTTCAGCTTTTGTCCTTTTGTTGTTGTTAGTATTAATTAGACACAGGGTTTCATACAGCCCAGGCTAGCTCAAATTTTTTATGTAGTTGAGGCTGTCCTTGAACTCCTAATCCTCCTCGATTGCAGCCATTCCCAGATTACTGATTTCTTTATCTGAATCGAAAGGCTAGCTTTGTCTTTTGGGAAACTGTGTGAGGGTTGTCTGTTAAATGCACTAATTTGGACAAATGTAAAAACAAGTATTTACTGCCAGCCTGGAACTCACTATGTGGACTAGGCTGGCCTCGAACTCACAGAGATCTGCTTGCCCTTGCCTCCTGAGTACTGGGACTAGAGGAGTGTGCTTCCATGCCCGGTTGTCTTTACTTGAATTGTTACATGTATTGTAGATGTCGTCCATATATCTAAACATTTTAGAATACATAAATGCTGGGGATAAACCGCTTTAAAAAAATAAGAACTAGAAAAAAATAAATTAAACATAAATTTAAGTATTTGGAGATTTTTTTTAATTAGAAAAATATTTAAGAAATGGAATTCTAGAAAACATTGGAATAGACTTTTCAAAGACTAATGTGTGACTTAATTTTTTCATAAAATTGTACATTATAATAATGACACGTCCATGATGATTGTGGTTTTATGTTTTTTTTTAATTTATGTATATGAATATTTTGCATGCTGTGTAGCACATGGGTGCCTGGTGCTGGAGATGCCCAGAGAGGGAATTGGACCCACTGAACTGGAATTATAGACAGTTGTAAGCCTCCATGTGGGTGCTGGGATTGAACCCAGGTTTCTGGAAGAGCAGCCAATGCTCTCAACTGCTGAGCCATCTCTCCAGTCCTTTAAAGGTGTGTTTAGGCAGTGGGCACATAATGTGTACTCCATGAGTGTTTGTGAATGAATGAATGAATGAGTGATTGAACAAAAGAAATATTTCATTTCCTTGCTATTTGAACCCCACAGATGCTGTGTTGGACTTAATTCTGTGTAAAAATTAATAAGAATTAACGTCTGGCTGGGTGTGGTGACACAAGCTTTTAATCCCAGCACTTGGCAGAGGCAGGTGGAACTCTGTGAGTTCAAAGCCACCCCACCATACTTGATGAATTCCAGGACAGTCAGGGGTGGTGCACAATGAGAGAGCTTGTCTCAAAAAGAAAAATTAGAGGCTGATATATTTGAGTCATTAGCATTACAGTAATGTTGGAGTATTAATGAATCAGTCTAAAGAATGTTGAACAAAAGCATCCAAAGTGACAGTTCTGAAAGATGTAACCATGATCTCATGCGGAAGCTATGGCGTAAGAAACATGCTCTGAAGAGAATCCAGGGCTTTGTGATGCTGGGTCAGCACTCTGAGGGTCCTCAGCCTGTGTGTTTCTTCACTCTGGCCATTCTGATTGAATCACTAAGGAATCTTGATGTAGTTTTCATTTCCATTTTCCTTGATGGCTAAGGATTTTAACTCTTTTTTCTTTTCTTTCTTTTTTTTTTTTTTAAAGATTAATTTATTTATTATTTATACAGCATGTATGACTGCAGGCCAGAAGAGGGCACCAGATCTCATTACAGATGGTTGGTAGCCCCTATGTGGTTACTGGGAATTGAACTCAGGACCTATGGAAGAGCAGTTAGTGTTCTTAACCTCTGAGCCATCTCTCCAGTCCTAAACTCTTTTTTCATATACTGACTAGCCATTTGTATTTCTTCTCCTTCTTTTGTTTTGTTTTGTTTTTCAAGACAGGGTTTCTCTGTGTAGCTTTGAAACCTGTCCTAAAACTCACTTTCTTTGTAGACCAGGCTGGCCTTAAACTTACAGAGATCTACCTGGCTCTGCCTCCCGAGTGCTGGGACTAAAGGCATTCACCACCACTGCCGGGCTTCTATTTCTTTTTTTGAGACATTTGTTTTGTTTATTTAGAAACTGGATGATTTTCCCAGCTTGGGTGTTCAATTTTTAAAGTTCTTCATGGAGTCTAGATACTAATGCCTCTTACACTCTACTTAGCAAAGCTTCCCTGCCTCTGTTGTCTTTATTCTGATTGTTTCCTTTGCTCCAAGAAAGTCTCTGTCTGTCTGTCTGTCCCTCTCCAAAGTGTACTGCTTACTTTAATTCTCCCTTCTCTCGCTTTCTTAGAGCAACCATTAGACCTTGTCTCAAAAACAAACATGGGAGGTGGAGGCAGGAAAGTTGTCAAAAGATGGAGGCCAGCCTGGTCTACATAGCAAGTTCCAAGACAATCTGTGATATAGAGTAATTGATTCCCTCTGTCAAACAGGCAGAGAACCAACGGCAACAAAAACTGGACTAAATCCTAGTGCACTGCGGATCGAGAGTTCATCCTTTCTTACATAGCAATTGCTGCTTCAACTTGGACTGCATGAGACTCTGTCACCAAAAAAGGATAAAAAAAATCAGGGCCAATGACAAGCAAAGTGGATAAAGGTGCTTGCTACAAAACCAGACAACCTAGGCTGGGCATAGTAGTTCTTGCCTTTAATCCCACCACTGGGGAGACTGAGGCAAGAGGATCTTTGTGAGTTTGAGGCCAGCCTGGTCTACACAGTGAGCTCCAGGACAGCCAGGGCTATGTAGGGAGAGCCTGTCTCAACCCTCATCCCAAAGAACAACACTAAAACAAAACAAAAACAAACGGAAAGACAACCTGAGTCAGATTCCCAGAGTGCACACGGTGGAGAACCAACTCTTCTGATCTTCTGAGTTGTTCTCTGATATCCACACAAGCACTGTGGTACATACATGCCCAGCCCAGCCCCTTAACGCACGCGCATACACACACACACACACACACACACACACACACACACACACACACACACATTCATATGTAATGATTAAAAAATTCTAAAAATCAGGTGGCTGTTGGGCAACAATTGCATAGGGTTTTTTTTTTTTTTTTTCTGGCTCCTTCTGTTGTTGTTGAGCAAGGGTCTTATGTAATTCAAGCTGCCCTGGAAATCACACTGGAAGGTCTTGAACGCTTAATCTTCCTGCCTCACCAACCAGGCATTGATATTGCAGGCACGTGTAACCATACCTAGTAGTTTATGCGGTGCTGGGGGATTGAACCCTGTACCTCATACACACTAGGCCAACACTCTACCAACTGAGATAGATCCATGGACCCTTAAATCTGAGACTTCTACTGTTTTGTTAGCCTACGTTTCTGTTCGTAGGTGTGTGCCTGCACCACACTTGTTTGGTTCCTATGGCTCTATAGCACAATTCGAGATCGGTACTGTGGTACCTCCAGCATTGTTTCTGCTTAGGATTGCTTTGTCTATTTAGGGCTTTTGTGCTTCTTGGAGTTTCAGGATTGCTTTCTTAGTTTGGTCAAGAATGTTACTATAGGGCTGGAGAGATGGCTCAGAGGTTAAGAGCACTGACTGCTCTTCCAGAGGTCCTGAGTTCAATTCCCAGCACCCACATGGTGGCTCACAAACATCTGCAATGAGATCTGGCACCCTTTTCTGTATACATAATAAATAAATAAATCATTTTTAAAATTCAGTTTAAAAAATGTTATTATATTTTGATCTGTATTGATTTGGGTAGTATAGCCATTTTCACAGTATTTTGTCACTCCACAAACATGGGATGTCTTTCTGTCTCCTATTAACTTCTTCAATTTCTTAGGTGTGTTGTTTATTTTTTTTAAGATTTTTATTTATTCTGTATACAGTGTTCTGCCTGCACGTATGCCTGCAGGCCAGAAGAGGGCACCAGATCTCATTACAGATGGTTGTGAGCCACCATGTGGTTTCTGGGATTGAACTCAGGACCTCTGGAAGAACAGTCAGTGCTTTTAACTGCTGAGCCATCTCTCCAGGCCCTTTCTTAGGTGATTATTTATTTATTTATTAATTCATTAATTCATTAATTCATTCATTAATTTATTTATTTATTTATTTATTCGGGGCCGAGGACCAAACCCAGGGCCTTGCGCTTGCTAGGCAAGCGCTCTACCACTGAGCTAAATCTCCAACCCCTTCTTAGGTGTTTTAAAGTCTTCATTGTAAAGTTCCTTTAACTCCTTGGTTAGGTTTATTATGAGGGTTTTAAATTTATTTAATAGAGTTTTATTTTCTCCAGATGTACATTTGACGGAAGCTGTTCCTGCATTTCCCCAGCAGCTGGTATATCTCAACTCTGGCTCCTGGTGTAAATGCTTCAGAGTAACAAACTTACAGTTGGGAACTTCCTTGTAGAGCTTGTCATGGGTGGCTCTGACAAACAGGCCTGGATTGTTGGGTTTGGCTGGCACTTTGCCGTTGGGACACTTCTTTCCGGCTGTGTACCTAGACTTGTTTACTGGGGCTTCCTTTCTTTTCTTTTTTTTTTTTTTTTTTTTTTTTTTTTGGCTTTTCAAGACAGGGTTTCTCTGTAGCTTTGGACGCTGTCCTGGAACTCATGCTGTAGACCAGGCTGGCCTTGAACTCACAGAGATCCGCCTGTCTCTGCCTTCCGAGCCGAGTGCTGGGATTAAAGATGTGCGCCATCACCACCCAGATCAGTTCTTAAGGTTGTTTTGTTTTCTTTTTGTGGTGCTGGGGATTGACTTTGGGGTCTTATTCATGCTAGGCAAGTGTTCTACAACTGAGCTCTAGTGTCTGCCCTGTAGGGTCTTTTAAGTCTATGGGGATATTTTGATTTTGTCCTTTCCATTTATATCCTTTTAATCCCTGACACATTCTGTTCTAGTTTGATTTCTGTTGCTGTTATAAAACACTGTCCAGCTGGGCAGTGGTGGTGCATGCCTGCCTGTAATCCCAGCACTCGGGAGGCAGAGGCAGGCAGATCTCTGTGAGTTCGAGGCCAGCCTAGTCTACAGAGCGAGTTCCAGGAAAAGGCGCAAAGCTACACAGAGAAACCCTGTCACGAAAAACAAAACAAAAACAAAAACAAACAAACAAACAAACAACAACAACAAAACCACTGTCCAAAAGCAACTTGAGGAGGAAAGGGTTTATTTGACTTACACGTTCCAGTCCATCAGAAGGAAGCCAAGGCAGGAACCTCAAGTGATGAATTGCCTCTATCAGATTGGCCGGTGGGGGTGTCTATGGGCATTTTTTAAGTTGTTCATTGATGTAGGAGGGCCAAGTCCACTGTGGGGGGTGCCATCCCTAGCCAGGTGTACGTAGACTGTAAAAGAAAAGGAACTGAGCAAGCAGAGATAGCAAGCCAGAAAGCAGTGCTTCTCCATGGTCTTCGCTTGAGTTCTTGCCTCCAGGTTCTTGCATTTACTGAGATGGTCATGCGACTTCTGTGCCTACAACTATTTTATGTTGTTCTTACACAAAGAAGTCCAGGCTGACCTCAAACTTGCTATATAGCCAAGGATGACCTCAAACTTGTGATCTTCCTTCCTCTACATCCTGAGTTCTGGAATTACAGGTATATACCACCATGCTCAGTTATGGGGTGCCTGAGATCAAACCCAGGGCTTTGTGCCTGCTAGGTGAGCACCTTTCTATCTGAGCCACATCCTAGCCATGTATCAAATTTACTGATATACTTGTGGTGAGCCAGCTCTGCATTCCTGGAATGAAACCAACTTGGCCACGTTATCTAGAAAGTGCTTTTGAATTGAGTTTGCACATGTTCATTGAGAATTTTTGTTTCTGTGTTTATCAGGGAAATATTTGTCAAGTTTTTTTTTCTTCTTCCCTTCCTTCCCTCCCTCCCACCCTCTCTCCCTCCCTCCCCCTCACTTCCTCCCCCCCCTTTCTTCCTTTGGTGTTAACTATATCTGTTTTTGGCATTAGAATGACACTAACTTACAGAGATCTTTTGGCTGTTCTCCAGCACCCGTGTTTTATGGGATAGGTTGAGGAGGAGGATGACCACTGTGGATAGGGTGAGGATGATGATGATGACCACTGTGGGTAGGTTGAGGAGGAGGATGACCACTGTGGATAGGTTGAGGAGGAGGATGACCACTGTGGATAGGTTGAGGAGGAGTGATGATGACCACTGTGGATAGGTTGAGGAGGAGGATGACCATCGTGGATAGGTTGAGGAGGAGGATGACCACTGTGGATAGGTTGAGGAGGAGGATGATGACCACTGTGGATAGGTTGAGGAGGAGGATGATGACCACTGTGGATAGGTTGAGGAGGAGGATGATGACCACGGTGGATAGGTTGAGGAGGAGGAGGATGACCACTGTGGATAGGATGAGGAAGATGATAATGACCACTGTGGAGGTTGAGGAGGAGTGGTGATGACCACTGTGGGTAGGTTGAGGAGGAGGATGACCACTGTGGGTAGGTTGAGGAGGAGGATGACCACTGTGGATAGGTTGAGGAGGAGGAGGATGACTACTGTGGATAGGTTGAGGAGGAGGATGATGACCACTGTGGATAGGATGAGGAGGAGGAGGATGACCACTGTGGATAGGTTGAGGATGAGGATGAGCACTGTGGATAGGATGAGGATGATGATGATGAGCACTGTGGATAGGTTGAGAAGGAGTGATGACCACTGTGGATAGGTTGAGGAGGAGGATGACCACTGTGGATAGGTTGAGGAGGAGGATGAGCACTGTGGATAGGATGAGGAGGATGATGACCACTGTGGATAGGTTGAGGAGGAGGATGACCACTGTGGATAGGTTGAGGAAGATGATAATGACCACTGTGGATAGGATGAGGATGATGATGATGACCACTGTGGATAGGATGAGGATGATGATGATGACCACTGTGGATAGGATGAGGAGGAGGATGACCACTGTGGATAGGTTGAGGAAGAGGATGATCACCACGGCTAAAGGTCTCACAGAATGCAGCAGGGAATTTACCTGGTCTTGAGCATAACTTGGTTGGGAGACTCTTCAGTCTGATTACTTATCATAGATCTGATCAAACTGCTTATGTACTACTTGATTTCATTTTGGTAAGTGATATGTGTAGAGATTTATTGATTTCTCCTATCTTCTATGTAAAGTTCCCTTTTTCATATCTAATTTTAAATTTTATTTTAGTAATGCAAGGTGTACAGTTGCATGCCTTTAATCCCAGCTTTAGGAGGTGTAGGCAAGTGGACCTCTGTGAGTTCCAGGCCATGATGAGCTATAGCGTGAGATTCTGTCTCAAACAACAACAAAAACAAAAAAGGTTTATAAGATTTAAATTATTACTAATTTATGTAAATGTGTGTGTCTCTGTGTGTGCACATATGGGCGCTGCCATGGAAGCCTGAGACCCCCTGGATCCAGAATCACAGACAGTTGTGAGCCACTCAGTATGGGCATTGAAAACTGAATCCAGGTCCTCTAAAAGGGCAGTAAGTATTCTTAACTACTGGATCATCCCTCCAGCTCCACAAGTTTTTAAAAGAAGGATGAGGAGGAGGAGAAGGAGGAGGAGGAGAAAAGAAGAAGTAGAAGAAGAAGGAGGAGGAGGAAGGAAGGAAGAAGAGGAGGAGAAGAAGAAGAAAGAAGAGGAGGAGGAGAAGGAAGAGGATGATGATGAGGATGCAGGTGACTATGATGATGAGGAGGAGCTAAACCCCGACTGAAAGTAAAGGAAGATCAGGAAAGGGTAAACCAAGAGGACAGAGGTGGTAAATATAAAAGAGGAAACATTTGAATGACTTCTTGTTGGTTCCCTAAAACTGAAGTTAAGGTGGGGCTTGGGGAGATGACAGTCCCCTGAAATCCAATACCTGATGTCCATGGACACTGGGCATGCACACAGTGCACATACATACATACAGACAAACATTTATACACATAAAATAAAAGTTAAGTTGCTAACCTTGCTGGGTGTGGAGGAGCATGCCTTTAATCTGAGCATTTGGGAGGCAGAGGCAGGGTGGTTAATTTATAAATGGGAAATGTCTTCCAAGTTATATTGGAGTTGGGGAAACAAACGTAGAACTAAGATCTACACAGGTGCTCTGGTCTCCACACTTTCACAATCCACTCAGCATTAAACCCTACTGGAGGGGCGAGGCTGTGCTCTTTCAGAGAAATGAAGCTGTGCTCTCCTGGAGTTTTGAGGCTGTGTTCCATTGGAGAACTGATTACGTGTTCCCCTGGAGGACCGGGGCTGTGCTGCATTGGAACTTTCCATAGGAGCTTTATCCTGCCTGTTTATCTTGTGGTGGAGCATTGGCTCCTGAGGACCATCCATCCCAAGCTTAGGGTTATCAGACTCCTCAGTCACCAAGGGCAGACAGAGCTCTCATCCACGCTGTCCTTCACTACCCTAGTCAGCTTTCTCCTACCTGCACTTTTTAGCCAGCCCTACTGTCCCTCTCTAAGTCTGCCTCCTAGGGCTATGTCCCCACTTGGGGCTATTTCAGGTTGACCCCTGGCTCCTTGGCTTGGGGCTGTTCTTTGTTATCAGGTCAACAACATAGTTCAGTCTTAAGTAAAGATTTCTTCCTTTTTAATTTTTTATTTCCTCTGAGGCAGGGTCTCTATAGTTCAGGCTAGCCTTGAACTCACTTGCTATAGATAGCTAAGCATAACCTTGAACTTCTGACCACCCTATATCTCCCTCCCAAGTTCTGAGACTGTGTCACTGGGGTGATTTAAATGAGAATGTCGCCTACAGGCTCATGCATTCAAATACTTGTTCCCTAGTTGGTGGCACTGGGGGGGGGGTGTTAGGAGGGGTGGTCTTGTTGGAGGGAGTATGTCCCTGGAGGTAGGCTTTGAGAGTTTAAAGCCTGGGGTCCTTCCCAGCTACTTTCTCTGCTTGACCTTGCAGTTTGAGGTGTGAGCTCCTCCCACTATGCCTGCTGTTTGCTACCATATTTATTCTCTCACCATTAATGGATTCATCCTGCTTGAACCGCACCCCCAAATAAACCTTCTCGTAGGTTGTCTTGGTTATGATATTCTGTCATAGCAACAGAAAAATAATGACTACACCCACCACACTTGGTTTTAGGTGATAGTTTCTTTTTCTTTTCAATTTTTTTTTTTTTTTTTTTTTGGACATGGTCTCCTGCAGTTCAGACTTGTCTTGAGCTCCATCTCTATCCAAGGTTGGCTTTGAACTCCTAATCTTCTTGCCTCCTCCTTACAGAGACACAGACATGTAATTTTATAAAAAGATCAAAGCAACAATATGAAAATACAAAGTGTATTTTATTAAAATGAATGACTTATTATTTCAAATGACATCCTTAAAATAATGAGGACAACATACAGAGTTGGAGAAAATATTTGCATGTAACATGTAGGGTAAGGAACTTGTATCCATAGGGATTAAAGAATCCTTCAGCTCAGGCTGGGGAGATGACTCAGAGGTTAAGAGCATTGACTGCTCTTCCAGAGGACCTGGGTTCAATTCCCAGCACCCATAGGGCAGCTCACAGCTGTCTGTAACTACAGTTCCAGGGGACCCCAGACATACATGAAGGCAAATACCAATGCACATAAAATAATAAGTAAATTATATAAAAAAGAATCCTTCAGCTCAATAAAAACAAACAATCCAATGAAAAAGGGGGAGACACCCAAATAGACATTTCTCCAAGAAAGATAGACAGATGGTCAAAAATCACCTAAAAGATCTCAGTATCGCTGGTCATTAAAAGATAGCAAATCCAAACCGTATGAGATATAACATCACACACCATGGGATGGAGTCCTACTTTCGTTCTCTGTTGCTGTGAGAAACACCAAGACCAACAGCAACTTGGGGAGAACAGGCCTTATTTGGCTTACAGGTTATCATCTATTATGAAGTAAAGCCAGGGCAGGAGCTCAAAGCAGGAACCTGGAAGCAGGGACTGAGCAGAGGCCTGGAGGAGTGCTGCTTACTCGCTTGTGATTATGATTGCTTATACAACCCAGGACCACCTGCCCAGGGAGACATTGCCCACAGTGGCCTGCCCCCCCCCCCATATCAATCATTAGTCAAAAAAAGCTGGGCAGTGGTGGCGCACGCCTTTAATCCCAGCACTCGGGAGGCAGAGCCAGGCGGATCTTTGTGAGTTCGAGGCCAGCCTACAGATCGAGATCCATCCAGGACAGGCACAAAAGCTACACAGAGAAACCCTGTCTCGAAAAACAAAAACAAACAACCAAAAATTGCTCACAGGCCAATTTGATGGAGGCAATTCCTTAACTGAGGTTCTGTCTTCCCAGGTGACTGTAGTTGGTGTCAAGAGATGGCAAACATAACACACAGAGTTGGTGTGGGTTGAATCTGAAATGTCCCCTCTGGGTTGGCTTTTGAGCACTGAGCACTTAGCTTGTGGTGCAATAGCAAAGGCCCTGGAGCCTTTGGGAAGTGGGTAAAGTAGGTTGGCTGAAGTAGGTGTGTGTGTGTGGGGGGGCAGGGGCTGAAGCCAGTTCTGCTCTCTCAGCTTCCTGTCTGGCACCCTGTGATGTGCCACACCCCAGGTCCTGCTGCCACCAGCAGAACTCCTCCCATCGAGGTGCCCTCCCCACTGTGACAAACAGATGAGAAACAAAATAAACCTTTTTTTTTTTGAGCTGAGCATCGAACCCAGGGCCTTGAGCGCTCTACCACTGAGCTAAATCCCCAACCCCCAAAATAAACTTTTCTATTCCTGATGTGTTTCTGTCTTTTGGTCACGGCCATGTGAAAAGAACTACTCTGGAGGGTTTGTCAGAAGAGGAAAAAATCAGAGCGCTCCCATGCTTCTGTGCGATTGTCCAACAACCTGAAAAATAGTTTAGCAGGGGCAGGGGCTGGGGCTGGGGCTGGGGCTCAGCTGGTGCTTGGGCCTTTGCCTAGGACTCATGAGGCCCCTGTGTTCAACACACAGCACTGCATAAAACTGGAGTTGGGAGGACCATCAGGGTGGCTCAGTGAATAGCACCATGCAGTTCTTGGGACACACATGGAAAGAGTGAACCAGCTTCTATAAATTGTTTCTGACTTCCACATGGATAAATCAATCAGTCAGTCAGTCAGTCAGTCAGTCAGTCAATCAACCAATAAGTGTTGGTGGCACATCCCAGTGCTTAGGAGGTAGAGGCACGAACATCACAAGTTCAAGGTCATCTTTGGCTGTATAGCAAGAGGTTGACCTTGCTAATAGGACTATAGGAGATCTAATCTCAAAGCAAAACAAAACAACAAAGAAATAATTTGACATTTCCTCTATATTACATATAGAATTGCTTAATGAGAAGGCTTGGTAAATGACCTATCATGAACAATATTTTCTTCATTTAAAGAAAGAATGGGACTTGCTTGTTGATAATATATTTTCTTTCCTCCTCCTCCTCCTCCTCCTCCTCCTCCTCCTCCTCCTCCTCCTCTTCGTCTTCTTCTTCTCCTCCTTCTTTTTGTTTTTTTGTTTTGTTTTTCAAGACAGGGTTTCTCTGTGTAGCTCTGGCTCTCCTAGAATTTCACTCTGTAGACCTGGCTGGCCTTGAACTCACAGAGATCTGTCTGACTTGTCTACTGAGTAGTGGGATTAAAGAGCTGCCACTGCCTGGTGATAATATATATTTTCTTTTCTTTTCTTTCTTTTTTTTTTTTTTTTTTCAGAGCTGAGGATCGAACCCAGGGCCTTGAGCTTGCTAGGCAAGCGCTCTGCCACTGATCTAAATCCCCAACCACAATAATATATTTTCATAGTTAAATATTAATGAAAACCAAGATCTTGGCTCCCCCAACATACCAATAGGAAAATGAAAAGTCAATTCACAGATTAGGAGAAAGCATTTACAATATAGAACACAAACCTAATCCTGAGGCATGTAGGGATTATATATATGACAATAATGAAGACAACCCACACGAATAGACAAAAGGAAAGGGAGGTGTGGTAGTTCAAATGTAATTGGACCCCAAAAGCTCACAGGGAGTAGCACTATTAGGAGGTGTGGCTTTGTTGGAGTGGGTGTGGCCTTGTTGGAGGAAGTGTGTCACTGTGGGGGCAGGCTTTGAGGTTGCCTATGCTCAAGATACTTCCCAGTGACAGAGTCCACTTCCTGTTGCTTGCAAGAATTAGGACTTTCAGCTACTTCCCTGGTACCATGTCTGCCTGCATGCCACCATGTATGATGATAATGGACTGAATCTCTGAACTCTAAGTGAGCCATCCCATTAAATGTTTTCCTTTATAAGAGTTGCCATGGTCCTGGTGTCTTTTCATGCAATAGAAACCCTAAGACAGGAAAGATGGGAAAGTTGACCATGGGTACTAAGTGACAAGAGTAAACAGCTTTGGTGTGTGTTACACAGCAGGGTGACAAAAATTATGTGCTATGTATGGGGAAAGCTAAAGGATTTTGAAATTTTGCCACAAAGAAATGACAGGTGTTGAGGACACAGATGTGTTTAGCCTGACTGAAATGTTATACAAAATGCATATATATGTACATGAATTCCATGGTGCTCCACGGGTACATGTCCTAACCACAGCTGTCAATGTGACACAGACTAGGTCACCTGAGAAGGAAGTCCCAGTGGAGGGATTATCCTCATCAGCTTGGACTATTGGCATATCTGTGGGAGATTGCTTTGATTATTGATTGATGTGGGAGGGCCCAGTCCACTGTGGGTAGCACCATTCCTAGGTAGGTTGTCCTGGCATGTCTAAGAAAACTAGCTCAACCTAAGTCTCCCCTGGAGCTAGCAAGCAGTGTTCCTTCAGGGTTCTGTTTCTAATCTTGCTTGAGTTCCTGCCCTGACTTCCCTCAATGATGGCTTGTGATCTGGAACTGTAAACCAAATAAACCCTTTCCTCTAAGTTGCTTTTTACCACAGCAACAAAAAAAGAAACTGGGGCTGAAGAGATGGCTTAGAGGTTAAGAGCACTGGCTGTTCTAGAGGTCCTGAGTTCAATTCCCAGCAACCACATGGTGGTTCATAACCATCTACAATGAGATCTGGTGCCATCTTCTGGCCTGCAAGCTGAACACTCACTGTATACATAATTAATAAATAAATCTTAAAAAAAAAGAAACTGGAACAATATGGAAAATTTTTATATTTGTCTGTAAGAATTGAAAATAAATGATACTTAAGGACACTTACTGCTCTTCCAGAGGACCCTCGCTAATTTCTCAACACTCACATCAGACAGCTCACAACTGTCTATAACTCCAGCTCCAGAGGATCAGATGGCCTCTCTGGTCTCCATGGGCACCTGCACACATGTGACATACACTCACTTAGACACACATGTGCACACATGTGAGTAAACTTAAAAATTAATTTATGTAAGAAAATAATTTGTCTAAGAAAATGCATGTTAAAATTAGCTTCTTGGGGCTAGAGAGGTGGCTTAGCAGTTAAGAATGCTGACTATTCTTTCAGAGGACCTGAGTTCAAGTCCCAGCCCTCACATGGCAGCTTACAACTGTTAGTAACTCCAAGATCTGACACCCTCACACAGACATATATGCAGATAAAACATCAATACAAGTAAAATAAAAACAAATAAGTTAGATCACTATTCAGATCACTTTGAATAGGTAAGAATATCCAGTGTGGTCATTGGCAACCTGATACATTATTTGTGTGTGCCGTCATGCATGTGTATGCTAGGCTTGTGTAGCGAACATTCTAGCTCTTTCAATAGTTCTGCTTTACTTATTGTTAGTGCCACAGAGCACACGTGGTGGTCAGCACACAATGTTGTGGAGTCGATTCTCTTCTTCCACCCTTGCTTGGTTTCAGGGGATCAAACTCAGGTTGCCAGGTTGGTGCCGTAGGGGTCTTTAGTCAATGAATCATCTCATTGACCCCTTTAAAAAATATTTATTATTATTAGCCAGGCAGTGGTGGTGCACACCTTTAATCTCAGCAGGAAGAAGGCAGAGGCAGGTGGATCTCTGAGTTTGAGGCCAGCCTGGACTACAGAGCGAGATTCAGGATAGCCAGAGATACATAGAGAAACCCTGTCTGGAGAAAAAACAAAAACAAAAAGATGATGATGATGATGATGATGATGATGATGATTATATTTTAGACTTACTCATTTTATTTTGTGTGTATGAGTATTTGGTGTACTAGGTATGTGTCTGGTACTGTGAAAGGTCTGAGGGGAGCATCAGGTTCCCCTGAACTGGAGTGATAGATGGTTGTGAGTCACCATGTGGCTGCTGGGAATTGAGCATGACCTCTCTGTAAAAGCAGTAAGTGCTCTTAACCACTGAGCTACCTTCCTAGACCCTTGACTGTTTGAGACAAGGTCTTGCTGTATAGCCCACACTGGCCTTAAATCCTTGATCCTCCTGCCTCAGCTCCTGAGTACTGGGATTCAGGGGTGTGCTACCATGCCCTGCTTGCTTAGTTTCTTTTTGTGGTTTTGAGACAGGAACTCACTCTGTAGTCTGGGCTGTTCTAGAAACTCTGTATTCCAGACCGGCCTTGCATCCATAGTGATCTACCTGCCTCCACTTCCCTAGTGCTGGGGTCACAGGTGTAAGTCACCATACCTTTTCCTAGTTTCCAATTTAGGGACTGCCATTATTACTTTTATGACATTAGGCCAATACTTTACTTTAAGGTCTCAATCTTCTGTATAAAACTGAAATTAGTTATAGAATTTTAAAAAATCTAATACAAAATCAGGATGGGAGATAAGACTCCTTGGTTAAGAGCACCCGCTCCTCTTGCTGAGGACCTAATTTGATTCCCAGCACCTACAAGGTGGCTCACACACTTCCAGTTCCAGGGGATCTGATGCCCTTTTCTGACCTCTGCAGGCCCCAGGTATACATTCAGGCAAACACTCATATACATAAAATAAATAAATCTTAAATTCAAAAAAGGCCAACACATCACCAATTCAAAATGCTTTTGAAAATAGTGGAGCCTTCTAAGCCCCACTATTGCAAAGGAAAACAGAGCACCTGGAGTTGCTGCGGATCAAGCTGCCTGCCTGTGTGCTTGGCACGTTACATACCCTTTCAGGGAATCTCAACAAATTCTTTTAAAGTTTTCTCCAAATTCCGGAATGCTGGACTGCTGGACTCTGATTCAGTTGGCTGTGCACACTTGTATATTTTTTTTTTGTGCACAATTATCTACCTTTATTAAAACAATACTCAGAAAAATCAAGCTGGTCAAGGGAGCAATTAGGCACCATTTATTCCGGTGTGTTTCCAGGGAGGCAGGAAATCAGTCCACAATGAGATAAGAAGTTTGGGCCTTTATTGGGTGTGACTGGACTTCTGGACAAAGGGGAGCCGAGATTTTTTTTTTTTTTTTCCTGGCCAGCTATTTTCATCCCTGGCTTAGAGAGTACTTCCAAAGTGCTGAAAAACATTGAGTAGGCAGAGAAAGGACATCAACAAGGAATTGGAAGAGATAGGCCAACTTACTTGTGTCGGTTATTGGTAACATTGTTAACGATACAGGCAGGGGCAAGTAGTCAAATGTTTCACCTGTGCAGGTGAAAGAACCACCACGGCCTCTTCAGATACTTGGATACTTTGTATCGATGTTAAATTCACTTATCCCGAGCACCAGTCAATTATAACATCATCCCCTATTACTGTAACGGTTGACATAAGCTTGATTCCAATGTGGACAGTGTTCCCTTCTGTGCCCTCAGCACAGA
Organism: Onychomys torridus; assembly: GCF_903995425.1. Classification (NCBI taxonomy): domain Eukaryota; kingdom Metazoa; phylum Chordata; class Mammalia; order Rodentia; family Cricetidae; genus Onychomys; species Onychomys torridus. The sequence continues at coordinate 44,380,326 of NC_050456.1, forward strand.
AGCAGTCGTTAGCCATTTTGTCTTCCTTTCTTGGTAGAGCTAGAGGCAGCCCCAGAGTCCTCCACATGCCCCCACCCCCACCCCCCATGCACCAGTCCCAAACCAGCTGGGGGGGGGGGGAGCCATTGTGGTTTTGCTTAGGGACTTGGGAAGTAAAGATGAAGACCCTCATTTCTGTTGTGAGATGCATGAAGGTAAGCAGTTGTAGCTGAGAGTAATCTGTGCTGGGACAGAGGGGGGGGTTTCTGTTGAATTTACAATGGCGAATTCAGCTCCTTTAATGACGTGAAAATGGCCAACTTCAGACCATGGTCTTTCTCAAAGATTCTTGGTTCACCTGCCCCCCTCAGTGTGTTAATGAGAATGGAATGTCTTCAGCTGTTCTCACTGTGAACCACAGTGTGCTTGGGGTGCCAGATCACACACGCACTTTGAGTGTGGTCCCCTTTCTGAACTGGCAATGGAACTTCACATAAGGCAAGCCAAGCGCTCTACCACTGAGCTATATCCCTGGCTCCGACTGTAGGCTTTCAGGTGGGTTCTTGAGATCAGTGAGTCATTTCCAATAAATACAAACCTTTGATGTAAACAAAAGCTGAGAGAGAGGGCCAGGGATGCAGCTAAATTGGAAGACGACTTGCCTAGTGTGCATAAGCCCTGGGTTCCATCCCTAGTACCATATAAAACTGGGTGTGGTGGCTCGCGCCTGTAATCCCAGCACTCCGGAGGTGTAAATCGCTTGGGAGGAAGTAGGCCTGGCAGGTCCATTGACCACTTTCCCAGAGATGGAAGGAAAAGAGCCCTCTGTTTACAGGTTCTGTGTTGTGCATAAAAGATCTGGGTGTGGCTGTTTGGCCCAGTGTGACATCTTTAATTTCCACTTCAAAGTGAAGAGGCTCTATTCCAGTGCTCCTACATCAATCTTGTTTTCAGATTTTAAAGTCAGTATTAATTTCACATCCAAATTGGCATGCCTAGGAGAAACCGTGGGTAATTAGAAGAATCTAATTGGAAACATTGGAAAACATTCTGAAACACTACAATCTAGGCTCACAACTGCCATAGCAGGAAGTGGGCCAGCAATTCTCTCCCTGGGTGGGGGTGTTTAGAGCATGGATGCCTAGAAGGGAGCAGCAGTTGGGAAATGATTTCTAACATTTCCTCCTGAGGTGTCTGCCGGGATGCTCTGGACCATGATCTGCGAAGAAAGCAACAAATACAGAATGAGTGGAGACCAAGTAGAGATTATGCTTTGTAGGTGGTTCTACAACCTCTGGAGTCCATCTTCTAGGAACTGACTCTGTGACTTCCGGGAAAGTGGTTCTGTGGTCAAAACGGAAGATCGTGTTTTATGGAACTCTGTTGTGGCATGTGCGTGTGCGTGCGTGTGTGTAATTTTTTTTTTTTTTTTTTTTGAGACAAAGTCTCCTGCTTTCCATCCCGGCCTCTGGCCTCAAACTTTCTAACCTCGAACTTCCAATCCTCCTGCCTCCACCTCCTGAGTGCTGGGATGACAAGTGTGTGCCATCACTTCTGGCTTTTATGCAATGTTGGGGATGAAACCCGGGGGCTTCCAGCATGGTAAGCAAACACTCTACCAACTGAGTTTCACCTCCAGCTCCACCCACCCAGCCGTTACAAGAGGCGTAGTGAATAATCCAAGAACCATACCGTCAGAGGGAACATTGAATACGAGAAATGCCACCCAGATACTGTTCTGTGAAGAAAGACTATAAAAGGCGTATTTTCGTAGTTTACTTGCGTCAACTCAATACTCTCAAAGACAGAAAGTTTTTATTGCCCGCCAGTATGGGTGTAATTTAAAACCAAGTTTTCCCCCAAAACATGCATGAGTTAAAACCCACAGTCAAACTTTTAATCTCTGACCCTTACCATTTACCCCGGGCCATCAGCAGCGCACTAAGCAATCCAGGTAAGATTTTGCAGCTTCACAACATACACGAGGCTGAACCTGCATGAAGTTCAATCTGATTGTGATAGACACTCAGTTCTTCCAGGCCACTGCTTCTTTGTGTCATGTGAAGTGATGCGTTTGCGTGTGACTTCTAGAGTCTTAATAGCCGCTCAGCAGGAGAGCAGGAGTCAGGTGATGTGATCCTGCGTCCACAGGATTGAGTAATTTGCTGGAAAAATCCAGCTGACACCTGCAGCACGGATTCCCAAGAATCCACTTTCTCCTCTATGTCGTCGGCTGAGGCGGCTCTCCTCATCCCCGCCTCCTGGCTGAGTGGGTCACTAATCTGCATTGTTAAACAAGCCCCTCCCTATTTTCATCTCCCGCAGGTGACGTCGAGGTCTGGACTCCCGGATTCTCTAAGAAGCAGACGAAAAGTCCTCATTCCTCCAAGGCTCCATCCACCTGGGTTCAAGGACCCGATCGCGGTCCGGTCGCTGATTTGCAGCTCCAGGCATCCCTCCGCGGTGAAGAAGTGAAACCCGCCTGCAAAGTGTTCTGTGAGAGTCGGCTTCCTCTTTGTCTCCAGCTGCGGGTAGGCACAGAGGCAGAGGGTCGTGAACCTGGATTCGGAGTTAGTGCGTCGCTCCCGCCACCTGCAAGGGTCGCTAAGGCGGAGGGAAAGTTGCGGTGGCCGCGGGGAGGCGGCTCCGCCCCTAGCGCGCTGCTCCGGGCGGCGGCGAGCGCGGGACTGGGCGGGCCGGGAGGCGCGGGGCGTGGTCTGCAGCCTCCAGTCCACCGCGGAGCGCGCTCGGCTGCGCTGCAAGCCTTCGGCCGCACGGAAGAAGAGAGAGCGGGAGACCGATCGAGGGGCGCCATCGAGGCAGCGAGGCTAGCGGGGCGCAGATCAGGGTGGGCCCAGCCCGGGTCCTCGCCTCCCAGCCGGGCAGACATCGGTGAGCGCGGCCGCGGGGAGCCCCCGCGCCCCAAAGCGCCCTGTGGGAGCGAGAGGGCGGGGAAGGGGCGGGCGCGAGCCCAGCGGGTTCCCCGAGCCGGGCGGGGAGCCCTGGGGCCCACAGGAGCCTCCGGCTGCGGGGCTCCCAGCCGGGCCGCGGGAAACTTCGCTCGGGCGGGGACAGCGGGGCGCTCCGGGCGCTGCAAACTTAGCGGCGGGCGGGGCACCCCGGGGATCGCGGCGAGCGCCAGCGGTTGGCTTCGGTGTCCCCGGCTTCTTTGTGTCACCTCCGGGCCCGGCCCGCGGGTGCACCCGGCTCGGCCCTGGGGCTCCCCACCGTTCCCCCTAGCCCGGCCCAGGCGGGCGCGCTCATCTGATTGTTTGCATTCCTCGCGTCACGCCTGGGCGGGAAAGATTTTGAACCGGGTGTGAGATAGAACGCTGGAGCTGTGGCGCAGAGATTGCAAAACCACGGACGGCGGGAGGCTAGCCCCGGGGACCGGAGAACCTGAGGCCGGGGCGCACCACCGTTGAACCAGACTCAGGACCCTTGCACTGGAGGAGAAGGGGCGGGCGCGGCGGCTCTGAGCCTCCTTGGGGCGGAGAGGGGGCGCTGGGACCGCGGGGATTATAATTCCATTTTGATCGCTTGCAGTCTTTGTTGTCTCTGCTATTGCCTTTAGGGTCTGACCGTAGCACCTGGTCCTCCTTAAGGTCTCTCCCTGGAGGTCTGAAAAGGCGCCCGGGATGGGGTGGGGGGCGTGGATTTGTGTTCAAGGCTGCTGGCCACAGGGGCCACTTCATTCGATGCGAGGTGGAGAAGTCCAGTTGTAACACTTGCCTTTGTGGACGCGCCTTATTTCCGAAAGTTGTTTTCTCCTCCCCTAGTGGAAGGGAGCGTCGGAAGCGAGTAGCAGCAGCCGCGGCCAGCCCGAGCCAAACCCGGGAGGATCTCAGTGGCCGCTTAGCGCTTTGAGGGGCTTAAAAACATGCTTGAAAGTTTGATTTGAGGCAACTTCGCCGGCTTCTCTGAAAGTTTCCGTCGCTCCAAAGCCCTTGCTGCAGGTAAACTCTGTGGCATCGTTTGTTCGGGTGGGGACACAGTTAAACCTACCTGGCCTCCTCGCAGCTTCGGAACCAGTAAACGCCTCCATGGGAGAGGGAGCATTCGGTTTTTATGGCCTGGGATTTTTGATGTGTTTACACGCTTCAATGCATGGCTGCGCCCCCAGTTTTCTTTCTGGAAAATTCTCAAGACTTCCAAAGGCTTTTCCTGCTGGTGACTACTGAGTGGCCTCTGCCCTGCCTGTCATTGGTCCCCTCCCCCGCAGCTCCCCACCCACCCGGGCAATGGGAACAGGTGTAATACTCATTAAGTTGTATGGTGAAGATGCTGGCGGTGTGAAAATGAGTAAAACGTGGAAGAAGGGTTTTGGTTTTTGCTTTCCTATTTGAAGCTAAAGCCTTCTGTTTGTTTTGTTTGGTACAGGGTCTCTGCTAGTCAAGGATAGCCTTGAATTTGTTATGTAATTGAGGCTAGCTTTGAACCCCTTATTCACCCCACCCTCCCTTCACTTTCCAGGTGCTGGAATTACAAGTGTGAGCCACCACACATGGTTTAATGAGCTTCTATTTGAATTTAAAAAAAAAAAATTAAACCAGTTTGGATCAGCCTGACTAAAAAAAAAAGTGCAAGTTTACCCAATTAGAAATTTTATTAGCGTTTCAGTGGGCTTGGGCTGAGTGCTGCTGGATACGGCAATGTGTTTAAAGGACTGAGTCACTGTGGGTTGAGCACCAGGTGAGCGCTTAATGGAAGATTGAAAAGGGAATGGGTCCCATTTAAGTAACTGTGCCAGGGATGAAAAGCCCTTTACTCATTCGTCATTCATTTGTGACTCATGTGTTTTAAGAAGAGACTTTCAGTAATTTCATGAACATCCATTTATGCAAATACTCTCTTGCACTGTGCCAATCAGTGTGCTGGACTGGGGCGGGGGACCACTCAAGTAATACTAGTAATACTCTTTCATCAGGTGCTTATTTTGAACCCACGTATACGCTATGTGATTATCTTGCTCATCTGAAAGCGGTTTATTGAGTACGTAGGATGCATTGTGCTAGGTGCTGGGAATATAGTGTGGACAAGGCAGCTGTAGTTACTTCCTTTATCTAGTGGGCAAAACAGATAGAAAATAAAATGTTACTAAACTAAGAATACACTTTGTGTTTATTTTGTTTTTTGTTTTTCGAGACAGAGTTTCTCTGTAGCTTTGGAGCCTGTCCAGGACTAGCTTTGTAGACCAGGCTGGCCTCGAACTCACAGAGATCCACCTGGCTCTGCTTCCCAAGTGCTGGGATTACAGGCGTGCGCCACCACCGCCCATCCTATTTGCTTATTTACTAGGGATTAACCCAGGGCTTTATGTTCCACCACTGAGTTATACCCCAGCCCTTTTCTACTTTATTTTGAGACTAGGACTTGCAAAGTAGCCCAAGCTGGCCTTGAACTTGATTGGGGTCCTCCTACCTCGGTCTTCCAGATAGCTTCGATTGGAGTAGCTGGGGTTATGAGTGCTGTACCATGTCTAGGTTAACCACAGAGTTTGAAGTGTAAACTAGATCACCTCATACTTCAGGTCAGAACCGTCTAGATGCCCTCCCAGCTCCCTCTGAGAGGCACAGACAGACCTGCCGGGGCTCCAGGAGCAACCTCTTGGTTTCTGGCTTTTTTACCCTGTTACCCACCTGGTCTCACCTTCTGCTCTCTCTTTGCCTTGCCCAGGTGTCTTTTTATTTTTATTATTATTTTTATTTTTCAAGACAAGATTTCTCCATGTAACAGTCCTGGCTGCCCTGGAATTCGCTTTGTAGACCAAGCTGCCCGTGAACTCACAGAGATTGCCTGCCTCTGCCTCCCCAGTGCTGGGATTAAGGGCCTGTGCCACTACAACCTGGCTTGCCCAGGTGTCTTAGTCACACCAGCTTTCTTGCAGCTAAGGGTCTGTGGATTTATGATGCTCTGCCCGAGATGTGAGCGATGTGGTCCCTCCCTTCTTTCCTTTCTCTGCCCCCCTACCCTTTGCTCCATGGTATTGTCTCAGTAACCCCCAGATTTAAAACCACAGTCGCCCTAGCAACTCCTATTCTTCCTTCATAACTTTTGTTTCCATAGCACCTATGGCTGCCTAATGTCTAATGCATCACTTCCTAGTTTATAATTTGCCTTCTCATTCTAATGCATCTTGTCCAAGCTCTCTGAGACATCTCATCCATAGCTGAATATCTCTCTCTCTCTCTCTCTCTCTCTCTCTCTCTCTCTCTTTCTCTCTCTCTCTCTTTCCTCCTCCTCCTCCTGTTTCTTTTGGTTTTTCGAGACAGGGTTTCTGTGTGTAGCTTTGCACCTTTCCTGGAACTCACTTGTTAGCCCAGCCTGGCCTCGAACTCACAGAGATCCGCCTGCCTCTGCCTCCTCTTTCCTTCTTCGAGACAGTCTCAGGTAGCCCAGGCTGACCTGGAATTTGCCATGATGATGATGTGATGATCTTGAATGGTCCTCCTGCCTTTACCTCCCAAGTGCTAGGACTTCAGGTGTGAGTCATGGACCCTGCTTCACTGCTGCGTGTTTAGAATCCAGAAGAGCGCCTGGTGTGCACTAAGTCCTCCTTAACTGTTTGTTGACTAGAAGGAGGGGATGATGGAGAGCTGAGGCCGAGTCATCAGCGGCTCCTGGAAGGAGACAGTAATACTGAGGCTGGAAAGGGGATAGGAAGTGGCTGCACTGTGGGGTGGGATGGGAGGTTATGAAGAGGAGACGGGCTTGGAAGGGGACCCTACAGTAGCCTCGGGCAACAGAGAACCTGGATGCTGTGGATTTATTGGTCACTGTGGTTGGGCACTCTACTACTAAGGGAGCATAGAAAGAAATGATGGAAACGGTGTGGTGTGAACACCTATAATCCCAGCAGAGGTAGGAGGCCTGTCGGAGCAAGAGTAAAACTGTAAAACTATCTCAACAAGTGAAAAGACAAGAAGAAGAAAAAAGGAAAAAAGAAAAGAAAAAAGGGGTATGCAAATGGGAATCAGGTACAATCATGCAGGGAGTTCTTAGAAGTCACATGACTCCCAGTCTATACTCTTTAGTAGCCCTCTTTTATGGCTCAGAAACCTAGGAAGTGGGGGAGATTGCAATGGTAGAGCCTGGGATAACAGACCTCTGATCAGAAGCTTCTATGTTTCACTACTGTATCAAAGTCAGAAGATTCATCCATGTGCTGATGGACCTGCTGGCCCAGTGGGAAGATGACCCATCGCAGTGCTCACATGGCGATGCCAGAAGTCACGAGCTTCCCGGGCCATGTAAAGACTGAAGCACCTGATTCTGTCCAGGAGTGGGACAGGCCAACAGGGAAAACAGCAGGATCATTTCCCTGCTGTTACTGTTGGGAGAAACATCAGTGCAGTGATTATTAGTTAAGACGTGGAGTTGAGATGAAACACAAGAGCTCATTCTTCAAGGCTTCACTGTGGTCAGTTAAAAAGCAAAGCAAGAGCCAGCTGTGGTAGTGCACATCTGTAGCCCTAGCACTTGGGAGGTGGAGGCCGGAGGATTGGTAGTTCAAGGTTGTGTAGCCAGTCTACATGAGATCTGGTTGCAAAAAACCAAAAGCACACGAGCCTGTGTTTCAGAAAATTAAATCCATGACAAATCAGACACCTCCCTTGCCAGATCCCCAAACCAAAAATTTCAACCAGGCTTGAGAGTGTGATTCTGTTAAAGACCATGTCTAATGTCTGTGAGCTCCCAGCAACGCACTGTACACACACACACACACACACACACACACACACACACACACACACACACACGGTGGGGGCTAGGAGTGGGGAGACAGGGACACTTGCTTTTCCTATAACAATGGCTTGTGTCAAATGTCCCCTTTTCTCCCTTTGTGAAGTAAAAGATTGTATCTGAGGCAGAGTAACATCACTATTGTTTAATGCCTGTAAGTCTTTGTGAACTTGTTATAGGTTATATTCTTTCTTGATTCTTACCTCACATTGCCTTTACCTCCCTTGAATACCAATATTTTAAAGGGTTTTATTTTAATTAGTGTGTGTGTGGGCAAGCGAGCATGTGTGCATGCACACTCCTGCACATGAATTCTGGTGCCAGAAGAGGACATTGGATCCCTAGAGCCAGGGTTACAGGTGGTTGAGCTAGGAACTGAACTTGGATCCTAGGGAAGAACAGCAAGTGCTCTAAACTGTTGAGCATCTCTCCACTCCCCCCCCCCCCCCAGCATTTAAATTTTCATCATTTTGGAGGGGCTGAGATAGAGGTCTCACTGTGTTGCTCAGATTGGTCTCAAAGTCCTGGGCACAAATGATGCCACTGTCTCAGTTTCCTGAGTAGCTAAGACTATAGCCCTGTACCACCATGGTTGGCTTTATAAGGTTTTGACTCAAATATGGATGTGTGAGACCATCTCTCTTCCAGCCTCCCCTTGCTCCCACACCCCTTCTCCCCAGAATCACTGAAAACATGGACTCAATGGATCTGAAGTTTTAGAGTGGGATTGCGTATTACCTCTTTTCCCTTTGCCTTGACTTCTTTCAGTTAGCGTGATTATCTTGAGATTCACTCACGTGGTTATATCAGTAGGCTATTCCCTTTTTGGTATTTATTTATTGAAATTTTATTAGTGAGTGTATGTGCATATGTGTGTGTGATGAGTGTGAGTGCAGGCACATGTGTGTGGTGCTCAGAGGACAGCTTTCAGAAGCCCCCCCCCCCCCCCCAGCTTTGTTGAGGCAGGGTCTTTCTTGTTTCTGCTGCATTGAGTACTGCAGCCCACCTGGCCCGAGGGCTTCTGGGAAATTCTCCTGGCTCTCTCTCTGGGGATCAAACTGAGGTCATTGCTTGCTTGTGAGGCGGGTGCTTTTACCTGCTGAGCCATCTCTCGGCCCTTTATAATTAAAAAGATTTTAAGTTGGATGTCTAATTGTTTTTAAAGCCTTTATTTTATATTTATTACTGTTACTGTGTGTGTGGTGTGTGTGTGTGTGTGTGTGTGTGTGTGTGTGTGTGTGTGTGTTAGTGCCATGGCTGGTGTGGGGGGCTCAGAGGATAACTTTGCATAATTGGTTCTCTTCTTCCACCTTTTCATGGGTTCAGGAGTCCAACTCAGGTTGTCAGGCTTGGTGGCAAGTGCCTTTACCATCCCTCTGGCCCTCTATAATTAAGGAATTTATTATTATTTCTTTTTATTAGACATGCCTGTGTTTTTCTTGCATCTTTTTCTTGTGTTGTTTTCAGGATTCTTTGTGTATTCTTGCTGCAAGTCTTTTGTTAGCTACCCAATTTTGTGCTGTTGTAACAGAACACACTATACTGGGAAATTTATAGAACACAAGACTTTACTAGAAGGCCAGAACCTTAGAGGACCTTCTTGGTGCATTGTTCTGCAAGGGAAGGGCAAGGCCAGTAAGGGCAGATGCACCATGACATCAGTAATCCACTCTTGCAGGCTGAGAATGACATGGGTAATCCACTCTTGCAGGCTGAGCTCTCCTGACTTTGTTGCCTCTTAAAGGCCACCTGTTCATCCTGTTGGGATGATGTTAAATTTCATCAGTTTGGAGGAGATAACATTCAAACCATAACAGGGTCTTGCATTGTCTTCACAGTTACTTTCCCAGGCTTCAGTTCTGATTTATCGGTTTATTCTTCATAGACTGTACTTCCGGTATTACCTCTAGAAAAATCTGCTTACAGAGATTTTTCTAAGTTTTTCGTCCTAAGAGAATTTTGCAGCTGTGGTTGTGCCCTTTAGGCCCGGTGAACTTTGTTTTTGCTTCTAGCGTGGAGTGTGGGGGGAAGTCCACGCCATCCCTGCCAGCCCTTGTTGACTGGTGGAGGCAGAGTCTGGAGACAGTGTCAGGAGTCAGGGCCATTGTTACCAGCCTCGAGGGTCTGGAGGTCAAGAGAACCTTGAAATGTCAGCAGTTGAAGAGATTTCCTCACAGAGCAGCATTTAGCAGAGGTGTGGGGGAACTGGGGCTCAGGGAATCAGCTCTCCAATGTTTTTCTTTGTTTCTCTTTAATTGATTCCTCTTCCCCTCCTCTTTAAATTTTCTTTCATTAGAAAATTATTAATGTAAGCCGGGAGGTGGCGGCGGCACACGCCTTTAATCCCAGCACTCGGGAGGCTGAGCCAGGCGGATCTCTGTGAGTTCAAGGCCAGCCTGGGCTACCAAGTGAGTTCCAGGAAAGGTACAAAGCTACACAGAGAAACCCTGTCTTGAAAAACCAAAAAAAAAAATATTAATGTACATGTATCTGTACAAATGTGTGCCATGTTAATGTGTATGTACACGTACAGATGTGTGCTATGTTAATGTGTATGTACATGTACACACTTGTGTGCCATGGCATACATGTAGAAGTAGTGGGAACTGGTTCTCTCCTTCCACCATGAGAATCCCAGGGACTGAACTCATGTGGTCAGGTTTGGTGGAAAACACCTTTATCTGCTGAGCCATCTCACTGGCCCAAGAATTTAAAAAATACCATTTTTTGTCCATTTCTGGGTGTTGGCTGTCAGTCCTTCTACCTTGAGTAATGACTGCAGCATATCAGTTTCTCTGAAAGTGGCCTTCCACCACTTCCTGTGAAAGCCACAGAGTGCTGTCCTCCCCCTCTCCCTCCCTCCCCCTCTCCCTCCCCCTTTCCCTTCTCCCCTCACCAGCCCCTCCTCACAGTGTCCTGATAGGTTGTTCACTAGGTTGGCCTTGAACTTGTGGCATGCTCCTGCTTCTACCCCCTGAGTGCTGGGATTACGGCCTTGAGTCTCCACTGCAGCATCTTCTGCTTTTTGACCTTGGTACTTACTTCCCTTCTGCCTTCTCTTCTCATCTGTTCTAAAGTCCACACTACGCAGTTATGCTTCCGAGTAGGTAATTGCTCTTTGGAGAGAGGTGAATAATAAGAAAACTATGTATTCACTCACACTGTAGTATACTGAGTGATTATGATCTTTATCTTACTACTTCATTAGGTGAAAAAAAATGAAGAAAGAATTTGTATTTAGGTGATTGGGCTCTTAAATATAGTCTAGTTGGTAAAGTTAAATACATTTTGAAGAAAGAAATGAAGCTCAGAAATCAGAGACAGGGGTTTCATGTAGCCCAGGCTAGCTCCCAACTAGCTATGTAGCCAAGGATGACCTTGAACTCCTGATTGCTTTTCCCCTACCTCCTGAGTACTGGGATTAAAGTCCTGTGCCTACATATCTAGCAAAACAAACAACTGTCCTACCTGCCCTCTTTTTGGGGGCTAGAGGGTCTTTTTGAAGTCCTGACTGGCTGGGAACTTGCTGTGTAAACTAGGCTGGCCTTGAACTTGCCATTCTCCTACCTGTGCCTCCCAAGTCCCAGATTGCCAAGTGTGTACTCCATACCTAGCACCGTAGAGCAGTCTTAAGCTGAGTTGACTGATGTGTCATAGACAGTTATAGCAATAGAGCATCTAGGGAACTCCAGAGCACCGGGCAAGCACAACCCCTGGACTTGGGCCGCACATAGTTAAGGCTGCCTGGCACACTCGCTGTGTTTGCCCCTGACAGCATCTGGAGGAAGCAGGTGAGTGAGGAGAAGGATTACCTATTCCTGCTGACACTCTCCAGGCCCCATGGGAAGCTATGAATGCTGCATTTGAAAGCATTTCTTCCCGTTGATATCTGAGTTGAAAAGCACCTGCTTCTATTCCCCAGGCCAGAGAAACACATTTCACAAAAGTCAGCTTCAAGCTCTTGTTTTCGAACCCATAATTGATGGAACTACAAGGTGAGATGCCGTCTTTAATCCCTTTGGACTGTGCTGGTCCCTTGTCTGGCTCTAGCTGCCTCTCCTCCTTCCTTGGGTACCACCAGCATTTGTGGTTTGTATCAGTGGGTGAGTAGCTCCCTGTCCAGTATGTTTTCAAATCATGCAGCTAATCATTTTTTTCAGTTATCTATTGGATCCCAGGTCTGGTACCGAGATGAAAATCAGTCCTGTTGTTTTTAGCTAGCTGTCCAGTAGGAGAAACACCTACACACCATTGTAGTGAGGTCAGTCACTGTCCATCACTAGAGTGAAGATGACTTCATTACCATCTAGAGTTAGTAGGAGCAACTGCTTCTCAAAGTGCATCTGGGAAGTTGGTCATGGTGGTTCATGTCTGTCCCAGCCCTCAGAAAGCAGAGGCAGAAAGAGTACCAAGAGTTCAAGGCCAACTTGTTGCGTATAGTGTATTTCATGGCCATCAGGGCTACAAAGGAAGATCCCCATCTCAGCTTTCTCCCAAACAAAACAGCAGAAAACAAAAGTATGGCGTGGGAGACCAGTTGTCAGTCTATAGGTAGTCAAACACTGGACATGGGACCAGCAGTCTGTCTATGAACAAGCTTGGAAAGGGATTCTGTTGCCTGTTGCAGACTGAGCCAGTGGGGTAGAGGAGCAGGGTACTGGAGAATTTTCCCAGCTCCTAAATGCTGTTTTAGTTTAGAAATGTGGCATTAGTCCCCAGTGTATGTGGGAACACTAGGTGGAACCGAGCAGGGGTCATATAGAAAACCCTCATTATAGTCCGGGCATGGTGACCTGGGCCTGTAATCCCAGCACTTTGGGAGACTAGGGTTAGGGATATGACCCAGTTGGTGGCATTCTTGTCTAACATTGCAGTGCCTGAAGCCCTTGGTTCGATTCTTATCACTATACAAGTCTAAGTGTGGGCCCATACTTGTAATATTAGTACTCGGAAGGTGGAGGCAGGAGGATCACAGGTTCCAAGTCATCTCGGCTGCAAAGCAAGTTCAAGGTCAGCCTGGGCCAAGGGAGACTCTATCTCAATAATAGATAAATAAATAGTAAATAATTAAAGGCTGGGAGAGTAAGGGCATTTGGCACCAAGCCTGATGAGCTGGGTGTGAGCCCTGGGAGTTCACATGGACTTGAGAACTGACCCCTGAAAATTGTTCTCTGAATTCCACATGTGCATCATGGCATGCACATGCCCGCACATGCACACGCACATAGTAAATAAATGACAAGGATGATAACCAAACTCTCAACCTTCTCCTCATGGGAATTATAATAGAGGTGAAATGAAAATTCAAAAATGATCACAATTGTGCCTGGTCCTATAACGGCAGTAAGTTGATTTTTGAAGTATGTAATTCGACAGATTTCTAGTGTACTCAAAAGCAGAGGTGACTGAACCCCATGTAGCCATTACTGGTGCCAGTGATGGCCAAACTTGTCATTTTCACCTGCACTGTTCCCCAGATGCAGATGCTGGAGAGATTTGAGATACATTCTATGCATCATATAATTTCACCCATAAGTACCTGGATTTTTATGTCATTTGGTTATTAAGGTGCCTAAGACAAATTTGAAGCTGGTTTGCATGAACTATCTATAAATTTCTCTATAGCTCATTTGTAAAAAGATGACTAAAAGAAAACCAGTGTGGCCCTGTATCTCTACACATACTGATTTGTATAAAGTCATTGCAAGCAGGTGGGCTTGTTATTACAATGAGTGTTATGAAAATTTTATGTACAGGATTATTAACATCTTGTACATTCTATTTACAGATCATATTCTGAATAATACAATGTATAATACCTCCATCTGACTAAAATAGGATTGTGCTTGCAGGGACACTTTTAATTTGAAAGGCAGGTTTTGGGGAAGGGTAGGTATGAGAAGGTTTGGATGGTTTGGAGGGGCACATTTTTACATTAAAGTGAAGACATCCTATTACTCCAGTGGTTTAGTTTGGGCTGAGGCTGTAGCTCACTGGTTAATCTGTGCTTGCCATGTGGGAGGCCTGGGGTCTAGCCTCAGCACCAGAAGGAAAAACCAAAACAACAACAACAACAAAAAGAAAAACCACACCAATCTTAGTGTTAGAGTAACATGGTTTGTCAAAGATCAGCCCCTGAGTTGTTTAGTTTTGGAGACAGAGGGCAGAAGGGACTTACACAGACACTGTTTTTCTCAGGCTCAGGAAGGAGTCAAGTGTGTTATCTGGGACCGCTGATTTTATCACCTATGACTAAGATCTTCACGTTCAGCTACTTCAGCATGAGTCATTAATTAAGGGCTCATACCATAGGAGTTAGCTAATTTTCACTTAAAAATACTGCTCGCTAAGGAACAGTGCCAGCTATAGATCAGATGATTCGTTTCAGGTTTGTCTCTAAAGCCTCCAGAACCCCAAACCATGTCCAGTCATCTGTGGAGAAAATGATGTGGTATGTGGGATTTACATCGAAAGCTGTTTATGAGTGTGTTTTGAAAGCTGTTCATGAGCATCCCCAGGCCCCACAAATGGATACAGAAATGCACGACCCAAAGGTCTCTAAGCTGTGACAACTGTAGTTGTAGGCAACATGGAAAGGGATTGTTGGGCACACTAAAGCATGGCAAAACTGTTAGTTAAAAAGTTTGAGTTGGTCAGGCAGTGGTGGCGCACGCCTTTAATCCCAGCACTCGGAAGGCAGAGCCAAGTGGATCTCTGTGAGATCGAGGCCAGCCTGGTCTACAGAGCAAGATCCAGGACAGGCACCAAAACTACACAGAGAAACCCTGTCTTGAAAAACAACAACAAAAAAAGTTTGAGTTGGCAGCCAGGCAGTGGTGACACACGCCTTTAATCCCAGGACTCAAGGGAGGCAGAGGCAGGCCGATCTCTGAGTTTAAGGCCAGCCTGGTCTGCAGAGCAAGTTCCAGGACAGCCAGGGCTGCACAGGGAAACCCTGTCTTGAAAAACCTGGGGGGGGGGGGCATGTTTGAGTTGGTGACTGAGACAGGAAAGGCAGAGCTGAAAGGGAGCCATGACTACAAATTCTGTTCATTAAAAGTGAAATGTGTGTTTATTTGCACTCCCATGCTAAATAAATAAATCTTAAAAAAAATAAAGCAAGCTTGCCACTGGTGAGGGCTTCGTGATTGTTTTTTCATGGCGGGAAACTTTGACTCTGTTGGGCAGTAATTAGTTTTATAAAAAGCATTTCCTCAAGAACAGAGTGTTTTCCCTTCTGGCCTGCATCTGAAGCCACCCCTGGCTGTTCACCTCTGCCAGCTTGTCCAGGACTGAGTTATGAAGGTCCTTTGTGGGTGCTGTTCCTGGGAGTTGGAGGGTGAGCCGGCTTTGTCTGTGACTCATCTCCTTGTCTCACAGTTGGCTGTGTGTTTTCTTAGCAACTGCTGCTGATTTCAGGTCTGGGCAGGGAAAAGCATGTTTTGAAATGACCTGGTATATTCTTTCAGGATTTACGGACATACCTGTGAAGCCTTATAAACTTGTGTTGTGTATACTGCAAAGAATGAGGGAATAAACTCTCCCTGTCCCTATTTCTTGAGTAGGTTTTGTTCTGAGTTGTATTTAGGGGACCTAGGTGGGTGGGAGTCAGACTAGGAGAGACATGAATGAATACTGGACACAGTCTATCTATTACACCTGGGTCAAAGACAGTGGACTGTGGTCTTCATGTTGAGCTCTGCTCCCATGTGTCTGGGAAGAGTGAAGTTTAGGAACTCTGGTGTAGTAGAGTTGAGAACATGGGCCCTGACATCAGCCTGAGGTTGGCTCAAGTCCTGGCTCTGACCCACATGGCTGTACTACTTGGAGCACCTCACACCAGCGGAGGAGTTAAGGAATTTCGTGTTTATGGGGTTTATGAGTATTACTGGGTAATGCAGGGAACAGCGCAATACCTACAGAACAGGGGGTCATCAGCACTAGTTCTTCCGGATATCACGGCAGTACCCCTCAGCAGCAGCTTAAGGAAGGGACGGTTTGCAGTCCGCCGTGGTGGGGAGGACATGGCGGTGATCTTACTGACTATGCAGTCAGGGAGCAGAGGTGGAGATGAACACTGGGAATGAAGGCAGCTGCCTTTCTCCTTTTTCCTGTCTTCTTTTGTTTTAAAGACAGTATCATCTCCTGCAGCCCAGGCAAGACTTCAAATGCACTGTGCTGCTGAGCACGACTTTGAACTCCTGACTCTCCTGTGAACTCTTTTTTACCTTTCCTTCCCTCCCTCCCTGCATCTCCCCCTTCTCTCTCTCTCCTTCCTTCTCCCCAGCCACCGCCCGGAGCTCCTTTCCCCACTTTTATGCAGTCTAGAACTCCATCTGGGCACTGACACCAACCACATTCGGGATGGATCTTTCTTCCCAAGTTAACCCTCCCCAGAAAAGCACTCATGGACACACTCAGAAGGTATACTCCACCAATTCCCTAGGGGACTCTTAATCAAATCAAATTAAAAAAAAAAAAAAAAAAAAAAACCACTACATTGTGTCCAGTTCAAAGGTAGCGAGCACAAGTGACAGGTATTCAGGGACAATCAGAAACAGAGCAGACCTGGTTCTGAGTACTTAGTGGCTGGGGAAGGTGGCCAGTGGACAAGTCTGCACACAGTCTCTGGAATGGAGGAAGTGCCAGCGCGGAAAAGCAGTGTATGGGTGCACCCAGCCAGCGGTGATTAATACCAGCTTTGGGGGTGCAGGGGCTAATTTTAATAGCGTGGTTGAGCGGGGGCTAATGTTAATAGCGTGGCTGAGCTGTGTATGTAATTGGCCTATAATGACCCATGAGGGTTTAAGCACGGGGACTAGAAGAGGGTAAATTTCAGGCTGAAGGAAAACATGGGTTTGGGGGCAGAATTTGGTGAGGGAGAAAGAACACTGGGGATGTAGGTAGCAGTTGTTTTGGTTAATTTGAGTGGGTTTGACTTGCAAGAGTGTTTGGAGTGTATTCTCGGAGCCAGTGGGGAACCGAAGTGACTGCTTGGTGTGAGAGGTTTCATGAAAGTGTTCTAAGGAGATGTGTCATAGAAATCTGGGTGCAGTGCTCCATCGATGGGATGTGTGCCCAACAGGCACAAAGTCCCAGGTCAGTCCCAGCACCACATACAGTGGCCGTGGCGGTGAAGCAATCCACGGTCAAGCTCATGCTCAGCTACATGGAGACTTTAAGGCTAGCATGGGCTGCATGAGATCCTGGATCATGTGAGACATACACACATGCTCTCTCTGTCTCTGTCTCTGTCTCTCTCTCTCTCTCTGTCTCTCTCACAGGTACACACACTGGATCACATGAGACTGTCACACACATGTGCACACACATGGTTGTATTAGAGGCAGATGCCCAAATCCAGGGAGTCAGGTAAATGAGAAAAGCTGTTGCAGAATGTAGTGAAGGAGGTGAAGGAGTGTTAGAAGGAAGTGGGGAGGGAGGATTTCAAAGTATGTACCAGATGATGTTGAGAGAGAGAGAGAGAGAGAGAGGTGATGTGGGGGCCAGGTGCTTATATCAACCAGACATCTAGCTGGCAGTTGAAAATTCAGTTCTGGAAGGAGGAAGCTGGTGTTTATTGAGCACGCACTGTTTCTGTTTTATGCTAAGCGCTTTGATAAATTTATTATTATTACTATCAACATCATCGTCGTCATCATCATGGTTTTTCAAGACTGTGTTTCTCTATGTAGCCCTGGCTATCTTGGGATTCACTCAATGGCCTCGAACTCACAGAGACCTGCCTGCCTCTGTCTCCCAAGTGCTGGGACTAAAGGTGTGCGCCACCACCGCCTGGCTTTTCACAAATTCTTAATTGAAAGCAAAATTTCCTCCTTCCCTCCCTCTCCTCTTCCTTCCCTTTATCACTCTTTTACTTACATATATGCATTGATGTGTCTGTGCATGTGAGTGGAGTTCTCATAGAGGCCAGAAGAGGGCGTAGGTTCCCCGGGGCTGCAGTTTCTAACGCCTGTGAACTGATAGGTGGGAGGAGGTCCTCCACAAGAATGGGTCAGTGCTCTTTCCTGCGGTGTCAGCTCTCCAGCCCGATTTCACGCCTGAGACAAAACCTCACTGTGTTGCTTAGGTCTAGGCCATCTTGCCTCAGCCTTCCTAGGAATGGGCCTCCAAAAGTGTGTCATCATGACTTGATAAAGCATGGACCTTGGGGATAGAGAGATGGCTCGGTGGTTACACGCATTGGTGGTTGCTCTTCCCCAACACTACATAGTGGCTCACAACTGTTTGTAATACCCATCCCAGGGGGGTCCCGTGCTTGCTTCTGGCCTCTGCAGGCACTCCATTGCATGTGGTACAATGACATACATACAGACCAAACACCCAAGCATGTAAAACAAAATAAAAATTAAGAGAAAAAGTCCAACCTTGGTATTTAAAACCCTCTTGTTTTTGGCTAGAAGAGTGATGAGTGAGTAGCCATCAAGGTGGTAGGCAGCAGGCTCCTGGGCCTCTTCATTGACAGAATGTTCAGCAGAGTCTGTTTTGAGACAAGCACCCTCCCTCCACCTGGGCGGCTGCTCTTGGTCAGCTGAATGGCATGGAGGGAGTTTCATTCTCCATTTTATGTCTCGTGTTCTAATATTTCTTTTCTTTTAGTGTCTGGAGTTTGCATTGCTTTAAGACCCCCCTCTCTCCTGATTCTGATTAAATGAAAACACTGGGGTAAAAATCTAACTCAGTGAACCCCATTTTGCTTATCTTGGAGAGGAAATTGGGGAGAATGTTGCTTTGTTTGTTATTGTTCATTATTTTATTTTATTTTGGGGAGGAGGGAGCCAGAGTGTCATGTGTCCCAGGGCTAACCTCAGACTCACTGTGATGGCCTTGAACTTCTGGTCTTCAGGCCTCCACCTGAAGAGGGCCAACATTACAGATGAGCTCAGCAATTCTGAGTTCAGGAGGTGCTTGGGATGGGACCCAGGGCTTCTTTATTTAACTTATTATTTTTGGCAGTGCTGGAGATTGAACCCAGGGCCTTACCCATGCTGAGTAAGTGTTCTGCCTCTGAACTGCAGCCTTAGCTCTTCTTAAATTATCTTTATTTTAAAACCAGGCATTGCTAAGTTGCCTAAGCTGGCTTCATACTCCTTCAGCATCTGCGTCACCGCATCCAGCTTGGTGTCTCCTTTAGCAGAGGAAGGAACATGTGATCCTGGGGCTACGTTGTGGTTGCAGATTAAAATTCCGGCTGCAGGGCCAGTGAGATGGCTCGGCAGGTAGAAGCATTTGTGGCCAAGTCTGACAATCTGTGCATGGCCTTGGGGACCCACCTGGTAGCAGAGAACTGACCCTCAAAAGTATTCCTCTGACCTCCAGATGACCCCAAATACAATGCATAAAAAAAAAATAACTATTAAAACTTAAACACCCGTTGTACATTTAAAAAGTCAAGTCTGGGACTTTAAGTGTCTTTAAAGATTTCATTTTCATTACACTAATTTCTCTCTCTCTCTCTTGCACACATACACACACACACACACACACACACACACACACACACACACACACACCATCGCTTCCTTGTCTTATTTTCACCTTCCGCTCTTACAGCCCTTCCCTAGAGATGATCACTATGGACGGTTGTTATGTTTCTCTCATTTGACTATTTCCACACCCCTGGAGCTGCCTCCAGACTTTGTGCTCTCTCCTCTTCACCTAGATCCTTGGTGTCCTGGCTTGTTCCTGAGGTGCCGTAAAACACTGGTTCTTTTTTAGGTCCTCCCTTCTGAAAGCCCAGCACACATCAGACCTAACCCACGTTAAATAGTCTTGGCTTACTGGTAGATCCTAGACGTCACCAGGGTAAGAATTCCGAGACTGTGAGCATCTCATTTGCTGCAAAACCAGTTTTGTTAGTTAATTTATCATACTAGTTTGACAACCGAATGTAATAGTGGGCAAGAGCATGTTTCTTTTTCCGTATTCTCCCTCCCTCCCTCCCTCCTTCCCTTCCTCCCTCCTTCCCTTCCTCCCTCCCTCCCTCCCTCCCTCCCTTCCTCCCTCCTCCCCTCTCTCTTTCTCTCTGAAAAGAGCAGAGAGTTTCAGCCATTGTAATTTACACAGGAGGCCCTGGGCTGGGGATGTAGCTCAGTTGGTAGCTTGCTTGACTAGCACAGGGCCCGGGTTTGAGCTCCCAGTATTGCATAAACCAAGCTTGGTTGTGTGTATGCTCAGCACTGGAGAGAGGGAAAGACGGGGGATAGAAGTCCAAGGCCACCCTCAGTTACAAGTGACCTATAGGCCACCTTGTCCTATAGTCCTTGTCTCAAAAATAAAACTAAATAGGGTCTGGAGAGATGGTTCAGTGGTCAAGAGCACTGGCTGTTCTTTCAGAGGACCTGTAGATCACAACCATCTGAACTCTAGTTTCAGGGGATCTGACACCCTTTTTGGGCCTTCACAGGGCACCAAATGATAGCTACATGGACAGACAGACATTCAGACTAAGCACCTTATACACAGAAAAAAGACAAAATGACAACAGAAACCAACCTCACATTAAAAACATAGAGCAAGAAATAAGTGGACATAGCCCTAAATTACATCGGTCTCAGGACTAATCTCTTCGCTTCTCTCACTTTCTCTTGTCTGTCTCAATCTTCCTCCTCCCCCTTCTTCCTCCTCTTCCTTTCAACACCTTTGTTTCGTGACCCAGGCTGGCCTCCAGCTTAAAGTCCTACCTCAGCCTCCTCCACTGTTGGGGTTTACAGGCTGGTGCCACGAGGCCCGGCTTCATGTGGTTAGTTCCTGTGTTGAAAGTTGAGATAATGTGTAAATGAACAGCTCTTATCCAAGTACTAAGCAGGCCCACCCTTGCTTGGCTTCCAGGATCAGAGGAGATTCGGTATGGCTGAAGACATGTGGTGTTACATTTCTCTGCAGAAATTTTGCAGTGAATGAGAGGATTGGACATATGTTGCCGATTAGGTTTCTTGCTGTAGTGGTTAAGGACGTGGCCTTTGAAGCCTGGTGTATTGGGGTTCAAGTTAGTCCTGCTAATCACTTGCTGTGTGATTTGCTGTTTTGGATAGGTTACTTAATCTCCCAGTTTCCCTAAAGCGGGTAGATGGGATGCCTTTTCTGGA
This sequence comes from Onychomys torridus, assembly GCF_903995425.1. Classification (NCBI taxonomy): domain Eukaryota; kingdom Metazoa; phylum Chordata; class Mammalia; order Rodentia; family Cricetidae; genus Onychomys; species Onychomys torridus. The sequence goes on from NC_050456.1 coordinate 44,401,157, forward strand.
CTTGCCAAAGTCATGGTTCATGGATAGTGTGTGGCACTGATTAAGTACTAAATAAATATTAGCTTTCCTTTTTACTGTTTTATTAGTTTCAAGGAGAGCACCTCCCAGTTTGTCACCTTTAAGAGGGCAGTCCCTTGTTGTTACCCAGGAGAATGGCTCACTTCCCTTTGTACCGTTAGCCGTTAGCCGTGTCCGGAGGAATGTATAATTACTGAGTAACTTGGGAAAGCTGCCGAGAGCTCAGGAGCTCTCTTAGTGGGCAGTTTCTGTTCTAAGTATCACACAGATTAGCTTGCCCCTTCTCTGTATCTCTCAGTGTTTAGTTTTTTTTTTGTCTACTGAGGAAAATAACTGTAGTCTGTGTAAGACATCTTTTGAGGTTTGAGCGAATTGTTCAGCAATGGAGAGAAAACAGCCCAGACTTCTCCCTTACCTCCATTCTCCTCTCCCTCCTCTTCCTCCTTTTTCTGAGCTGGAGAGTGAACCTGGGGCCTCACACATACTAGGCATGTACTTTACTGTTGAACTAACTCTGTTCCCCCCTGGGCTGTGTTTCCTGTTGGAGGTTATGTATACAGTGTGTGGGGGTGGGCTGGGGTGAGGCCAGAGTTTATTCCTGGAGGAGAGCTTTGAGAAGGGGAAAAAAATTCTCTAGAAACTCTTCAAACAGTTTGAAATTCCATGAAAGAAACTGAAGACCCCTAGTCCTTGAAGAGCAGGAGTTAGAAGGAACATATTCATTATAGGAAATTTTGCCTTCACAGAAAAGCACGCGAATTCTAAACACTTTTCAAAAAAATTAGAAAACTTCCTGAAGAATTGTAATATCAGAAATAGAAACTGATTTAAAAAAAATTTTTTTTTTTTTGTTTATTCACACCAGATAAATTTCTGATGGGGTTACTGTGTCTGGCACAAGAAAAGGACAAAGTTGACTTTGCTCATAGCACCTTCTGTTCTTTCCGGAAGTCAGGAGGGGGGCGGGTCACATCCTAAAATGTGGCTGAGAGCTGGCAAATTTGTATCCTTGGGGGAAACTCAGCAACAAATAGCTCTGGTTGTTTCTCTGCAGGTGAGAAAGGCCTGCTTTGTGGGAGAATAAAGTGGAAACACATTTGCAAGTGTTCTGGAGCCTGGGCGATTCCCAGGGGGGGGGTGACATTCACTGCAGGGTTCACAGTTGGAGAACAGAGTCTCACCTTGTAGGCCTGCCTGTCCTGGGACTCGCTATGTAGACCAGGCTGGCCTTGAACTCACAGAGATCCTCATGCCTCTACCTTCTGGAGTGTTGGGATTAAAAACATATGCTGCTGTTGTGGGGTATTCAGCAGAGAAGACTGTTCAGACATGGTTTTAAGTCAATAGAAAGTCTTTATTAGGCAGCCATGTTCAGGATCCCAGTGTAACCCTTAGACTTTCCCAGGGTGAGCTTTTAAGCACAAAAGCCATGTTTGGGGTTGACATACTTCAGTTAACAAGAACAGTTAGTCAGAAGCGGAACTTCAGAAACCAAAAAGCAAGGTTAGTACGTTTAGAGACTTTCCCAGAACAATGATCTTTGATGGAGTAGGTGTTTGTTTTAGTTTTGGCAGGTGGTATTGTCTACATGCTGACTTTACAGCTTGGATGGTCCTTCCATCATGGAGTCAGTTGGGCTAAGGTCTCAGGCTGGCATACAACCACACATGGCTCCAAATCTGATTTTCAAAACATCATTTCTGTAGTTGCTCTGTTCAATTCCCAACTCCTTTGGAACATTTAAAAAAAATCTTCTATTTTTAATTACCTGAATGTGGGTATGTCTGTATGGAATATGTTCATGTATGTACAGTGCCTTCAGAGCCCAGAGACAGCCTCATAACTCCTAGAGCTGGAGTTACACGCAGTGTGAGCTTTCTGAAATGGGAAAGGCCTTCTGCAAGGGCAGTGCATACACCTAACCATTCGCCGTGTCTCTAGTCACCTAAGTGTAGCCCAGGCTGGCCTCACATGCTCAGTCCTCCAGCCTTAGGCATATCCTTGCCTGCATGTGCCACCAGGGCTAGCCCTACTTCATTGCCACAAAAGAATATCTAAACAGTTAGAGTGCGGCATTGCTGGCTACACACTAGAAAAAAGCCTGCCTGCCTGCCTTCCTTCCCTCCATTCTTCCTTCCTGGGACAGCATCTCCCCATGTAGGCCAGCCTGGTCTCGGAGATCCTCCTGCCTCTGCCTCCCAAGTGCTGATATTAAGGGCATGTACCCCATGGCCAGCACAGAAAGACCGTTTCTAATTTATCCGTATCACTGTCAAGTGTCCAGCTGTTTTCCCATCTGCTTTCTTGCTGAACACTTGGTATTATGGTGGACGGGTGGTTAGATGAAGCCAAGTGTCGGATGTTTAGTTAGAACTCCCCGTTATCAGAGTGGCTGCAATGCAGTGGGTGCTGGGCTAATTGAGGGAGAATGGAGTTAAAAACACTCCACAGGTGCTTCTTAGAGCTCCTAGTATGGAAACTATTACATAAGCGATGTAACTCAGTCAGCCAGAAGAGTGTTGGCTTGCTGTGCACCAACCAAGCCTTGGGTTTGATTTCCAGCATTGCATAAACTAGGGGAGACGGCATGTGCTTGTTACCCTGGCACTTGGGAGGTGGGTAGAGGCAGGAAGCTCAGGATTTAGGCATGGGTATCTCACTGGTCCACGGATGGGCTACAGAACATAAAGGGAGCTAGAAAGTGAGTGGAGGCTGACCACTGCCCAGTCCTTCCCAAACTGTCGTTACTTAAATTCGTATGTCATAGGTGGCTCTCTTTTCCTTGGTCAGTATTGACTGAACAGGTGTGAATGACACTTTCTTGTTGGTGACCCATGTCTGCTTTCTGGAAGGTTGTCCTCCGGGATCTTAAGCACCAGGATTAAGACGGTTAAATCTGCTGTCAGCGTGGAAGATGTAATCTTCCTGTTCCACTGCCCTGGCTTCCCAGCCCCCTCTTATCTTTGGCTGTATTTTTTAACAAGTTAATTGCACTAGTTATCCGGGAGATAGCCATCCTTCAGAGCATCCAACACTGCGCTCATTCGAATTCTGTTTCAACTCCTCAAAGTTGTGCAGGAGCACCAAACACTGCAAAATGCTTTTCACACGTGCAGTTGCATTTCATGGGGCACTGCCCTCCTGTTGAGAGCTGGCAGTGATTTGCTGGATACTGTGAGTAGAAGACGGGTTGGGGGACCGTCGTCATCTGTCACCTCCCCGAGTGCTCTTATCTTAAAAAAAAGTCTTAAAAATGCCATCTAAATTAGTCTCTTCAGGCCAGCAGGAATATTAGAGTTGAGAATGTTGTTTAAAAGAAATGTATCTTGGAAGCAGAAAATATTTTGATATTTTGAGCTGATTTGCTGAAACTGCTATTTGGGTTTTTTGTTTTGTTTTGTTTTGTTTCTCAAAACAGGGTTTCTCTGTGTAGCTCTGACTGTCCTGGAACTCTCTGTAGAACAGGCTGGCCTTAAATTCAGAGATCCACTTGCCTCTGCCTCCTGAGTGCTGGGATCAAAGTCGTGTGCCGCCCCCGCCCAGCTGAAACTATTTGTAAGGAGTAAAAGCTGGTGAACTTTGGAAGTGGGTGATCTCAGAGAGGAACAAAACATCTTACCAAAAGACTGCAGGATAGAATATTTTGAAAACAAGCTACAGTTGTTTTTATTTATTTATTTATTTATTTATTTATTTATTGTTTTGCTTTCTATGTTTATTTATCAAAATTAGTATCGTCCTAGTAATTCTGGAATTCTTTTCCTTACATTTCTTGCTGTATGACTTGATTCATAATATAAGAAGAACTCACAACATTGAAGGATTTAAAGAAATTTTGTTAAGCTACCCATGGTGGTGCACACCTTTGTAGCTGGAATTTTTCCTGTGTCCTGCCTGGCCCTGCAGTCCCAAAGCTGCTTGTAAAATAATCACTCAGAGGCTTATATTAATTACCAATTGTATGGCCTATGGCAGGCTTCTTGCTAGCTAGCTCCTTCCTCTTAAATGAACTCATTTATATTATTTAAGTATCATCACATGTTCTTTGGCTATACTTGAATCCCATTACATGCTGCTCCTTGGATGGCGGTTTGGGGTGTCCGTGTGCCCCCCCCTTCTCCTTTCTCCTTTCACTGTCTCTCTTGGATTTTCCTGCCTGGCTCCCTCCTGCCCTGCCATAGGCCAATGCAGCTTTATTTATTAGCCAATGGGAGCAACACATATTCACAGTGAACAGAAAGACATCCCACAGCACACCTTTTATCGCAGCACTCCGGAGGTGAAGACAGAAAGATCAGCAGGAGTTCAAGGTCATCCTTGGCTACATAGAGTGTTGGAGACTAGCTGGGATACATGAAACCTAGTCTCAAAGAAGGAAAAAAAAAACAAAAAAAACATTGAAATGGCTCAGCTGATCAAATCAGCTGTAAACCCTGACAACCCAAGTTCAGTCCTTGGAATCCATGTGAAAGTGAAACAGAGAACTGACTCCACAGAGTTGTCCTCTGACCTTTAAATGTGCACTGTGGTACTTGTGGGGTTCTCTCTCCAAGTGGGTATGCATCTACATATAGTAAAGAAATGTTTAAAAAGGAGAAAAGAAATATTTTTCTGGTGCAAAGGTAACGGTGTGAAGGGAGGAGGCGGGGCGGGGCTTTCAGAGGCTGCTCCTTCAATCCGGTTCTCCTGATCTTGTGCATAAACAGCCTCTTCTAGTCTTTGACTCCTAAAGGGTCCTGACTTCATAGGGGTGGGGTTTACTTGCTGACTTCCCAATTTTTACCAACTGTCTACCATTCAATATAGATTGAGAGAGAGAGAGAGAGAGAGAGAGAGAGAGAGAGAGAGAGAGAGAGAAAGCCCTGCTGTGGTAGAGCTTTGCCTAGGATGTTTAAAGCTGTGATTCCATTGGGGGAAAATAAATTCCAAACACTAAACTCAAAACCAAAGCCACCAACCCAAGCCAACCCACAAACCACCCAAACCACCCAGACCCAAAGACCAGGGCTAATGTCATAAACTCCACTTCCCACAGGGGCTCTGTGAGCAAAGCAGAGACCGTGGAGGAAGTCCTTTATCTCAGGGCAGGTGATGGTGTTTGGGGCCTCTTCCTCCCTGTTACTTCCTTCTAATGGAAATGGCGTTTGGGGTGGGAAGAAAGGTGGTTTTCCTGGGACAGTGGCCACAGCTGCTTCTGTGGAAACAGGGGTTTGTGTAAAAAACAATGTGCGACGGGATTGGTGAGGAATCAGTGCATTAACTGTGTTTGACAGGTGAGAGAGGGGCGGGGAACACAGGGAGGGAGGGGTAGCTTATGTTTTAAATAGTGAAACTTTGAAATGCCAATATTTATAGTAAATAATGTTTCCTCTTCCTTCTTCAGCGTGTGTGTGTGTGTGTGTGTGTGTGTGTGTGTGTGTGTGTGTACTAGAGTTACATGTACTAGAGTGGAGGTTCTTAAACTTATTCTACTTTTGACCCTTTTCATCTGTGCTGGTTAGTTTTGTTTTTTTAAATCAGCTTCATACTAGGGTCATTTGGGAAGAACAAACATCATTGGAGATGTGCCTCTATCACAATAACCTTGTAGGCAAGTCTGTGGGGCATTTCTTCATTGATGATTGATGGGGGGGGGGGGTCCAACCCAATGTGGGCAATGCCACTCCTGGGCAGGGCGTCCAGGGGTGTATAAGAAAACAGGCTGAGGAAGCCGGGAGGGGCAAGCCAGGAAATAGTATTCTATACAGCAGTGGTTTTCAACCTTCCTAACGCTGTGACCCTTTAATACAGTTCCTCACGTTGTGGTGACCCCCAACCATAAAATTATTTCATTGCTTCTTCATAACTGTAATTTTGATACTGTTATGAATCATAATGTAAATATCTGATAGTTGACTCTAGGGGTCGTGACCCACAGGTTGAGAACCACTGCTATAAATTGCCTCAGTTTCCATTTCTGCCTCTAGATGCCTGCTTGAGCTCCTGCCATGACTTCCCTGGATGAGGGGCTAGAACCTGTGGGGTGAAATAAACCCTTTCCTCCCCAAGTTGGTTTTTGGTTTGTGTTTTATCACAGCAATAGGAAGCAACCCAGGAAATCATCCAAGAAACTTTTCTTTTTTTCTTCTCAAATCAGGGTTTCTCTGGATAGTTTTGGTGCCTATCCTGGATCTTGCTCTGTAGACCAGGTTGGCCTTGAACTCAGAGAGATCTGCCTGGCTCTGCCAGCCGAGTGCTGGGATTAAAGGCGTGTGCCGCCGCCGCCGCCGCCGCCGCCGCCGCCGCCGCCGCCGCCGCCACCACCACCACCACCACCACTGCCCACCAAGAAATTTTTATGTGACTCTGGTTATTTAGGTATATAAAATTGATATCCACTCAAACATTTACTGAGAATAAATCAGTGAAATTGATATTATTTGGTATACATATAATGTTAGCACTTACTAAAGATTAACGTGCCCACTGAAGAGATGAATATACCTGTTTATTTTTGGATAAGGAATTGGGCCCTTGCTGAGTTTTGCTAGTGCAGTGTGTAGAACATCTTCAGTGTTTTCCAGGGTTGATCAATAACTTGCTTTCGTGGTCATCAATGGCGAGAATACTGCCTCACATAAACATGTAGTACAAAATGGCAGAAGTACAGTTAGGGCTATCTCAGAAATGGTTGGAAACTCTTTCCTACTCTTGAGCCAAAGTTCATTAACATTTATGTTTTATTTTTATATTGTGAGTGTTTTGCCTTCATGTATCCAAGTGTGCCATGTGCATACAGTGCCTGTGTAAAGGCCAGAATGGTGTGTTGGATCCCCTAGACTGGAGTAACACATGGTTGTGAGCTGCCATGTAGGTGCTGGAAACTGAACCTGGTTCCTTTATGAGGGCAGCCAGTTCTCTTAACCATTGAGCCATCTCTCTGTAGCTAGAGTTTTTGTGGTCCTGCCTGGCCCACAGTCAGGACAAATCTCTCTCACCCGCCAGGCCTGCAGCTGCTCAGACCCAATTGAGTAAACACACCAGAGATATTACTTACAAACCGTATGGCCGTGGCAGGCCTCTTGCTAACTATTCTTATATCTTAAATCAACCCATTTCTATTAATCTATAAGTTGCAATGTGGCTCGTGACTTACTGGTGTCTTAACATGTTGCTTCTCATCATGGCGGCTGGCAGTGTCTCTGCCTCAGCCTTCCACTTCCCAGAATTCTCTTCTCTGCTTGTCCCACCTATCCTTCCTGCCTGGCTACTGGCCAATCAGTGTTTTATTTATTAACCAATCAGAGCAACACATTTGACATACAGAACATCCCATAGCATCTCTCTGACCCCCAAATGTACTTTAATGATTAAAAACATTGCTATGTGTATGAGTATGTTTCTGTGTGTGCATGTGTGCATATGAGTGTTAGTGTCTGCAGAGACCAGAAGAGGGTTTTGGATGCCCTGGAACTAGAGGTTTCCAGGTGATTGTGGGCCATGGATACAGGTGCTGGGAACTGAACCAGAGTCCTTTGGAAGAGCAGCAAGTTCTCCTAACTGCTGAGCTGTGTCTCCAATCTCTAATGATTTAAAAAAAGTTTCACTCCAGTCAGGAACTCAAATAGTAATTTTTACAATTAAATATTCTCGTATAATACAGTTCAAAGATAAAATAATTTGATACATGCTGAGGAAAGATGTCAATATGTAAAGGCTTTGTTTTCTATGCACAGGCAAATGTTGCCATTCATAGTTTCGATTCTTAGTTGAGCCATTTGAGACAAGATCAGCAGTGTTGCATGGCAGCATGCACAGTGCATGATGTGCATCCGTGTGTTCAGAACCAAGGCTGCGATGAAGTGGTGCCATGCAAGTGGGTGGGCACTTGGGGAACACCTCAGATTCATTCTACATTTGGCTTAGAATTAAGTTTTGGTGGTTGCAGGAACCATCTTTTATTGTTGCCACATTTTCATGACCCTGTATTCAGTCAGTAATATGATCCTGTACAGGGTTGTGACCCACAATTTAAGATGTCTGGTACTAACAATGTGTTGACCAAGGTGGTGCAAGGTCTGCTATCAGCATGCTCTCCAGCTCCCCGGCGTAGCAAAGGGTTTCATCCCAGATGAGATCTGTTCTGTGACTTCCCTGGACTTGTGTGGACAAGAAACCTGGTGACTCTGGTTAGGAAACTGGGACAGATCTGGCATTGTGGCAGGTGGAGGCAGGAGGAACCAGAGTTCAAGGCCAGCCTCAGATGCATAGTGAATTTGAGGTCAGTCAGGGGCCACTACAGACATTGTGTGTAAGCCTGTCCCCCCAACAAAACAACAACAACCAGGTGTCCCTGAGGGCCATACCTCTTTTCTAAGATGACCCCAATAGTTCTTCATGGCTGGCCTTGGAAACCTAAATTGTCCCATTGAGGGTTTCTTCCTTCTTGCTGATAGAATTTCATATAAGGACCCACACATAGGAGCCTGGACTTTCTAAATTTTCTTTTTTCTTTTCTTTGAGATGGGGTTTCTCTTTGCAGTTTTGATGCCTATCCTGAATCTTACTCTGTAGCCCAGGCTGGCCTGGAATTCACAGAGATCCACCTGGCTCTGCCTCCCAGTGCTGGGATTAAAGGCGTGCACCACCACCGCCCGGCATCCAATATTTTTTAATGGGTGTATATAAATTGGGATTCAAAATAGACCAAGGCTTGGGCACATTCAAATCTCTGGCTGGTTCCCCACATCTGGAGTCCTGTGGACCATGATGGGATCCTGGTAATTGACTTCCTGAAGCTTCCATGTACAGGGCATTCTAGTTCTTGCATCTCTACTGTTTTCAGGGCCTAGAGATGTAAGTTTCCTTTTCTGTTTGACTACATCCTGCTCTTTCCTCTGGTTCTTGACTCCAGTGTATGGAGGGCTGGGGCTGGGTTTTGTGCAGGTACAGGTGTGGGTCTGATGGCTACGGATAGAGTTGGTTGTTGAAAAGTTTATCTAATTATAATAGTGGATACCAGTATATTTTTCTAATTAAAAACCAAACAAAAAAAGTTGAACCAAGATTTATTTATTTATTTTTTTATTTGCCACAGAAGGTTTCACGTAGCCCAGGCTGGCCTGGAACTTAACCTCTGAACTTCTTTCTTTTATCACCCAAGTGCTGAGATTACAGGTGTGTAGTTTTATGTGGTGGATTCAAGCATGCTAAGCAAACACTCTACCATCTGAGCTACATTCCTAGGTCACAGGACACATACTTCTTGCCTGTGTTATCAGCCATCTTCCCTGGTCAGGGAAAACGAAGATAATGCACTGACTTGATTGTAGCTTCCCAGTGAGGGGTTGGCACGGTTACCCAGATCAGAAGCCACTTTCCCTGGGTCCAGTGGGCCTGCTGTTTGAAGATTAGCATCCACTCCCATCCAGAAGCAGACACATAACTCAGTTTTAATTGTTGGTCTCTAGGGATGAAAGAGGGAACCATTAATTTGTTGGGCAATTGATTTTCTCTGAGGATGAGACACAAAACCAGGTTGTCAGTTACTGAGCTGCCACTTTGGCTAATGAATTATATTTCGACTTGGACAACTTCCAGCTCTATTCATAGGTTATGAGGAAGTCTTCAGGGAGAGAACAAGGGTACGCATGGTTGTTTCTACACATAAAAATAACAGGCCGGAGAACTTGGAGAGAAGTGCCGTGTGCAGCCTTTTGACTTAGGTCAAAAGAGAACCATGATCTATATCTGCCACTTCACTTTTAGTTTCTTCTTGCTCAATGCCAGACTAGGTCAAAAGTTTGGCAACAGGATGTTTTGGGCATGGTCTGTGTAAGTTAATAGGGTTTCTGAGCATTTCTGTTTTTTCCTGAGGAGATGCCTGTAGCATGAATCTTAAAAGGTCTTATTAATGAAACAAACCTGAAGCCAGGTATTGAGGTGAACGCTGAATGATCAGAGAAGCAGAACAAACCACAGCTAACCTCACCTGGCCAGTTCCTCAGCTGATCCTGTTTCCTCAGACTGAAAGCCTCTGAGTCCTCATCCAAATGGATCTCAGCTGAACTGCTGCTCAAAAGCCTAAAAATTTAACCAAGGCTCTAGTTCCTGGTCCTCATACCTTATGTGCCTTTCTGCTTTCTGCCATCACTTCCTGGGATTAAAGGCTCTGGTTACCATGCTTGGCTGTTTCCAGTGTGACCTTGAATTCACAGAGATCCAGATGGATGTCTGCCTCCAGAATGCTAGGATTAAAGGCGTGTGTGCCGCCATTTTCTGGCCTCTGTGTCTATCTAGTGGCTGTTCTGTTCTCTGACCCCAGATAAGTTTATTAGGATGAACAGTATTTTGGGGAACACAATATCACCACAGATGCCCTTAGTTCATTTATCTCCGTCTGGTACTTTCCCTGGTGGTGATGGATGGAGCCATGTGAGTGGAAATGAGAGGGACTCCACCTCTGAAGTTACCGTTGAGGTAGACTCACCAGATGCATAAGTGTCCCAGCCAGAATTTCTGTGATTATACTGTTGTTAAAAGTCAAAAAGGCCAGGTGCAGTGATGGCACACTCCTTTAATCCCAGCACTCTGGAAGCAGAGTCCTGTCTTGAAAACCAACCTCCCCCCCCAAAAAAAAAAAGTAAAAAAGTTAGGTGTAGGGGTGCAGGAATGTTAACCTTAGCACTCAGGAAGCAGACAGAGCTGGGAGGAGCCCCTTAAGTTGGAAGTTGGCCTGGAAGCAGGTTCTTAGGCCAGCTTGGGAGATGTGAGACCCAGTCACACAGTAACACGGTGCTTGTAAATGAGAAGGCAGAGGCGGGGGCATAAACCTACAGTTCCAGAACTGGAGAGCCTGAGGCTGGGATTACAAATTCCAGGCTGGGCTGGGCTACGTTGTGAGAGTTTATCAAACAAATAAACAGATACAAATAAGAATAAAAGAAAACATTGCAACCCCCCCCCCATCCAAAAAAAAAAAAAAAAGCCCCAAGAAACCCAAATAAACAATGACAAAGTCAGTATGCGGTGGCTGGAGAGATGGCTCAGTGGTTAGAACACTTGTTGCTCTTGCCGGGGACTTGGTTTGGGTTCCAAGCATTTGTGGTGGCGCACAGCTGGCTATAACTCCAGTTCCTGGGATCTAATGCACTCTTTTGACCTCTGAGGGCACCAGGCATGTATGTAGTGCCCATAAATACATTCTCATACACATAAATACATCTAAAAACAGAAACAGCAAAGAGCTTTGAAAAGTCAGTGTGTGGAGTTTGTTTCAGTTTGGAGGGTGGGATGCCGAGAGGGTAGGAGATGGAGGCATCTCAAGAATCTTCTGTAAGGAGTGCCTGTGACTGCCTGTGTGTCTCACCCACCTCTGTTTTCTGGTGTTTCATGACTCCATCTCAGGTGTGACTTTCAGTAATTTATAGCCTGAGCCGTTAGCATAGGTGGTGTTCTTTGAATAATGCGTGGGTAAGATGACAGATGGGGAAACAGAGCTGTGACTCCACCCTGTGGGGCTGGTGAGTCTGGGTCTCCTTGGCCTGTACTTGATACACCCCCACCACCCGAGGGTCCTTCAGCCTTCTGACTGGCCTGTTCATTGGGGTGATGATTGGCCGACTCTATGGAGTTGGAATCAAAATAATGATCTTCTGATGCACTCTCTCTGGGTTTCACTTTCTGCTGTGGAAGACCCTTGTGAGACAATAATGGGTATGAAGGTAAGAGCGTTTTAGGATAAGGAACTTAAGGAAAAAAATGTGTTTGCACGCAGCTGTGTGCCACAGGATATGGGTGGGTCTCTTCCATGTAGAAGAAATGGAAGTCCTGACTTCATACTGAGGAGTGGCAGACATCCCAAAGAAGTGTGGATCCTCGCTCAGGAGAATACTAAAAATGGAGTAGGGAAGGAACGGCAGTCTGCAGGAGAAGTGCTCAGGAGCAGGCATGCCACCCTTTGTCACTGTGGAGTGACACTGTCATCTACAAAATGCAAGCTCCGAGAGCCACTCAGTTGATATCTATCTATATCCATCCGTCTGTCCGTCTATCTGTCCACACACACATCTCATAATGTTTTAAGTATATGTATGATTTTTGTCTTGATCTGTATTCCTAGCCGTCTTTGGCTGCACAAGGTCTGTGTGGCCAGTGGGCTGCAAACCAGACACACTTGACACATAAGGAGAGTCTATTTTGTACTTTAAAGATACAAAGGAATTTGGAGCCAGGTTGCCTCACCAAAAATGCTGGGTACTGGGGGAAACCAAGAACCAGCTGCGCTCCCGCCAACCCTGAGTTGGAGTTAATTTGTCTCAATAGCAAAAGACATGGAGAAACTCCCCTTCGTGCCAGTTTATTATTTATTATTATCATTATTATCTTGAGGAGGAGGAAGAGAAGAGGAGGGTCATTTTGGAATTAGCTATGTAGACCACGTTGGCCTAGAATTTTCGGAGATCCGCCTGTTTCTGCATGCGCCATCATGCCCAGTCAGATTAATTTCCGTCGTCTTTTTTCTTGTTGATACATTCCACTCTCACACTGGAGAAGGAGACTCATCTCCTTTAAAAATGAACCTAGACTGGGCTGGTCTTGAATGGGCCTGGGAAGGTGAAAGCCAGTTTGACCTAGACAGATAATTGCATGCCTATAGAGAGGGAAAGCGGCAGGTGTAACTCCACCCACCAGGAAGGGGGCTCCCAAGGGTCCTTGTCCCAGACTGGAGACAAAGGAGGGAAATTGAGTTTATTCAGATGAATAAGGAACAAAGGACCCACACGTCTCTACCATATGCATTTTACACATACTGCAAGGTGAATATCTGTTCTTTAGTTAGAATGAGAAAGCCCCACAGCAGAGTTGAGCACCTACCAAAGGATTTCTGCATTCGTAGTTCCCAGCAAGCTCAATCTCCAGCAGGATGGACTTAAAAAAAAATTACGTATATTTATTTAGTGTCATCTTGCCAGTCCAGTCTTGTTTTATTATTTTTATTGCCCGCAAATCCATTCTTTAGGAAGTGTTTTCTTCTTTGTTCATTTTATTTAACATATATATATATTTTTTTTTACTGGATATGAAACTCAGGTTGTTGGGCTTAGGGACCCGCCTCTGATTTTTTTTTTTTTTTTAAATTTAATTTAATTTTTATTTTTGGAATAGAGGTAACATCTTCCTAATTTTTGTTTGTTTGTTTAATTTCAGTGGATAAAAGGGTGTGACAGTGGTTTCCTCTAGGTGGTTTTAATTTTATTTTCTTTTTGAGTCAAGGTCTCATGTGGCCCAGGCTGTCATTGAACTTCCTATGTAGCTGAGGCTATTCTTGAACTCTTGGCCCTCCTGCCTGTCAAATGCTGGAATTACAGGGGAGTAAAGCCTCTAAAGTGAGTGAGTGTGTGTGTGTGTGTGTGTGTGTGTGTGTATGTGTGTGTGTGTGTTTTGTGTCAGGGTCTCATTGTACATTCCTGGCTCGCCTGGCAATTGCTCTGTAGACCAGGCTGGCCTTGAACTCAGATCTGCCTGCCTCTGTCTCCCAAGTGCTGGGATTAAAGACATGAGTCATCACACAGGTCCATCTATGCTTAGGGCCTATAAGATGGGTCAGCAAGCAAAGGCCCCTGCTATGCATGGCTGGCAATCTGAATTTGAATCCCTGGAACAATGGGAAGGAGGAAGGAGAGAACCTATTCCACAGGATCGTCCTCTGATCTGCATGATGGCACACACACACACACACACACACACACACACACACACACACACACCCATACCACATGCTCACACTGCACACCCTCACATTGATGATAATAAAGAACAGCCTCCCTCCTCTCCCATAACATGTAGAGATTGTTTTTCATTTGGAAGATGAGACAATGGTAATGCTTTAAGGTCTTAAATAGCATTTTCTAGCCCAGATGAGCCTGGGTCTTGGTTACTGCACAGCTAGAAACCACCACTGCAGTAGAACTTGAGCGCAGGTGCTCTACCATCAGGAGCCAGGGGAGGGGAGGCAGCCTGGAACACCCAAGTCTTAGATATGCATGAATGCTTTCTGGGCCAGCTACTGACTAGTAATAAATAAAAGCTAAATAACAACAGAATTAAAAGCAAAATTCTTTTTGAGCCAGGCATGGTGGTGCATGCCTTTAATCCCAGAATTTGTGAGGTAGAAGCAACCGGGTCTCCTGAGTTTGAGGCTAGCCTGGTCTACAGAGTGAGACTCTGTCTCACTGCCCCCTTCTGAATCATCTTGGTCCTTTTGAGATATTTTAAGAGCATACAACCTTGGTTTTCTTAGTCAAATTTTTAGGAACCATCAAGATTTAATGAGACATTAAAATTATATTTGTAGAGATTTAATAACACAGAAATGCTGGTTGTTAATATTTAGCAGATTCCCCAAAATGTGATGTAAAAATAACAAATTTTTTGCTTGTTTTTTTTTGTTGTTGTTGTTTTTCATGACAGGGTTTTTCTGTGTAGCCCAGGCTGTCTTGGAACTTGCTCTGTTAGAACCGGCTGGTCTTGAACTCAGAGATCCACCTGACTCCTCTGCCTTTCAAGTCCTGGGGTTAAAGGCATGTGCCACCACCATCCAGCTGTATAAAATAACACCTTGGGGCTGGAGAGATGGCTCAGAGGTTAAGAGCACCGACTGCTCTTCCAGAGGTCCTGAGTTCAATTCCCAGCAGCCACATGGTGGCTCACAACCATCTGTAATGAGATCTGGCACCCTCTTCTGTGTACATAATAAATAAATAAATCTTTTTAAAAAAATAACACCTTTGTAAAAATAAAACCAAAGGCTTAGAACAGAAAATTTGACTAAAATTTTCAGGAATAATAACAGTGGTGACGTTTGCATGGTAAGCTTGTAGGCTGAGTTTATTTCTTTTTAGTTTCTGTGACATTTACAGTTACTCTGTGGGAATGGAGAGGTTACCGCTCTCAAGGAGGACCTGGGTTCAGACGTGAGCACCCGTGTCAAAGGGAGCAGCTTGTAACTCCAGCTTCAGAGGATCCTTCACTCCCTTTGGCCTCCTTGATCTCCCGCATGCACGTGGTGCACATAAAACCACTCAGTCACATACACCACTAATTAATGGTGGTCTTTTTTAAAGTTAACCTAGGGCTGTAGTGATGGCTTGGTGGTTTAGAGGACCTGAGCTCACGTCCCTAGACCCCATATAAAAAGCGAGGCCTGGTCACTTGTGTCTGCCACCCCCATGCTGTGGAATGGGAGGGACAGGAGGAGGACTTGGGTTTGCCGCCTGCCAGCGAGGGAATAAGATAAATAATGATAGAGCTGGACACCAGTGACATCCTCTGGCCTCCGTGCATGTGTGTGGGAAGTGTGCCAACACTACACACCCCATTCAAAAACATACAAAAACCAATAAGACAGATAAGCAGCCGCTTCTCTCTCTCTCTCCTGGATCTCACTCTGTAGCCCAGGCTGGCCTCAAACTCACAGAGATCCGCCTGGCTCTGCCTCCTGAGTGCTGGGATTAAAGGTGTGTGCCACCACCACTCAGTGCCGCTTCTCTTTTTAAAAAGTTACTTTATTGAACACATTCTGTGCTGTAAAAATCCCTTTTTGAAAAAGTCAATTTTACTTTGTAGACAATAAATGTGAACTGTGCCTAACCTTTTTATCTCTTGTTTGTATTTTTTTTTCCCTCCAACTTCTTATCTTATGAGATCGGAACATTAAGCTGTGAGGAGGTGCATGCCTGTAATCCCAGCAGGCTGAGTCAGGTGATTTTTCTACTCCAAGGCCAGCCTGTGTTTAAAAAAAAAAAAAAGTCACTCATCTAGTAAAATATTTTCATTATTTTCCCTTGGCTCACCCTGAAGTGGTGGGTAGGGGGAGTAAACCTCTTTTTGGACTTTTTTTTTTTTTGGAGACAGGGTTAGAACTCGCTCTGTAGACCAAGCTGGCCTCGAACTCCCAGAGATCCGCCTGGCTCTGCCTTCCGAGTGCTGGGATTAAAGGTGTGCGCCACCACCGCCTGGCTTCTTTTTGAACTTATTAATGCATTCTGTTCACCAGGCTGCCTTATTCTGGCCAGGCCTGCTCCCGATTTTTGCTTAGCCCAGCCTGCAGAGCGGAAGGATAGGAGATGCTTTTTGCTTGAATGCCTGAGGAGAGCCTTGCTGTTTAGAACCTGGGATTAGCTTAGCTGCCACTCTTTTTGGTGGATCTGGGGATCGAACCCAGGGCCTTGTGCTTGCTAGGCAAGCGCTCTCCCACTGAGCTAAATCCCCAACCCTCTAGCTGCCACTCTTTATGTACCCTGCACAGCGCTGTTCTCCCAACAGTGCTGATTCCCACATGCTCACCTCAGTGTCTCAGAGCCTACTGGGGACTCTGTGTTTGTTCAATGAATGGATGGATGAATGAATACTGGCTCGCCAGGGCTCCTCAACTGGCAGTGAGTTAATAGTTCATGCTTTTATAATATCCACTTTGTGCCTGAATGTTAGAGTAAAATTGGGGCCAGCAAACTTTTTGAGAGAGGGTCTTACTGTGTAGGCTGGCTTAGAACTGGCTAGGTAGACCAGGTTGACCTCAAATTCATTGAGATCCACCTGCCTCTGCTTCCTGAATGCTGAGATTAAAAGCGTGTGTCATCACACCTGGCCGCAAACTTATTTTAAATTGTGTGTCTGTGTGTCTGTCTGGGAGTATGAACATATGTGTGCAGATGCCCTTGGGGCTCAAAGGTATTGGAACTCTTGGATCTGGAGTTAAGGGAAGCTGTTAGCCATCCTAACATGGGTGCTGGAGTTAAAGGAGGCTGTTAGCCATCCTAACATGGGTGCTGGAGTTAAAGAAGGCTGTTAGCCATCCTAACATGGGTGCTGAGTTAAAGAAGGCTGTTAGCCATCCTAACATGGGTGCTGGAGTTAAAGGAGGCTGTTAGCCATCCTAACATGGGTGCTGGAGTTAAAGGAGGCTGTTAGCCATCCTAACATGGGTGCTGGAGTTAAAGAAGGCTGTTAGCCATCCTCACATGGGTGCTGGAGTTAAAGGAGGCTGTTAGCCATCCTCACATGGGTGCTGGACAGTCATCTGCTAAAGGAGTACATGCTCTTACCCACTGAGCTGTCGCTCCAGTCTCTAGCAAACTTTAAAATTGACCACGCCCCCCCCCCCCCCATGCTCCCCGGATCCAGTGAGCTCGGGTCCTGCCCTTACACTGCCCTTTCCTTGGTGAGAATAACAAGAGAGAAAGGCTTGAATCCCCTAGATATGCAGAGAAATTCTGTACAAAAATGGAGGTGAGGATTCGGAGGCCTGATCACAAAAGATGACAAAATGTGGGAAGAGGTTAGACAAAGGAGAAAGTGGGGTGGAGAGCAGTTAGGGAGCACGAAAGGAATGTGTTCTATCCACTTGGTGATTAAAGTTTAACCTCCATCATCAAGGGCTGATCAGAATCCTCTTTCTGGAACAGGGAAGGGAGTCACCTTTGACATGGACGTATCCTTTCTTTTTTAGAATTTAAAAGGTGTATTTATTTTATGTGTATGAGTGTTTTGCCTGTGTGGATGTGCATATGTCACATGCATCCTGGTGCCAAGTAGAAGTCAGAAGAGGCTGTTGGGTCCCCTGGAACTGGAGTGACAGATGGTTGTGAGCCACCATGTATGTGGGTGCTGGGACCTGAACCCAGGTCCTCTGCAAGAACAGCAAGTGCTCTTAACTACTGAGCCATCTCCCTGGCC
Source organism: Onychomys torridus (assembly GCF_903995425.1). Taxonomy (NCBI): domain Eukaryota; kingdom Metazoa; phylum Chordata; class Mammalia; order Rodentia; family Cricetidae; genus Onychomys; species Onychomys torridus. The sequence goes on from NC_050456.1 coordinate 44,418,890, forward strand.
TCTGGGGGTGTCCTTGCAAGTTAAGCTTCCTTTATAGAAGGGCAACATGTTCTGATTTTAGAGATTTGACTAGTATTGATCGTTGCCTTCAGCTCACTTTATTCCAGAGAGTTTTCGAGGCTCGTGGTCAGAGGCAAAGCTGGAGTGAGCCTGTAATTCCAATGCTGGAGAGGTAGAGATGGGGTAGTCCCAATCTAGCAAGATCAGCGCTCTTCTCTCTCTCTGTCTCTGACTTTCTGTCTCTGTCTCTCTCTGACTCTGTCTCTCTCATACACACACACACACACACACACACACACACACACACACACACACTTATGTGCTCCCCCCATATTGGCATAGTTATATTACTTGGACATTTGGGGAAAATACTGTTTTAATCACAGTGAAAGTCTCTACATTTCCCCAAATATTTCTGTCATTTCTCTAGAATCATGTCAGTTGTACGTGCAGCCATTTTACATTAAAATTTTTATTTTTCTGGGCGTGCATGAACATGTGCCATGGTGCCCACATGGACGTCAGAAACACCCGTGGGGGTCAGTTCTCTTCTTCCACCTTGTGGGTTCTGGGGATCAAACTTACTTTGTCAGGCTTGGCAGCAAGTGCACTTAGTTTGTGTAGATGCGATCAGCGGGCCACACGAAACCATTTGACCACAAACCTACGAACTCCGCTTCCTTCCTTTGTTTCTCTCTTCCCAGAATAGCTTGGGACCAAGGTTCCTCCTTAAAGTTGTTGAACGCTACAGGAGTATCATGACAAGTAGAAATGGACCCCTTGCCTTGAAATACACCCAGGGAGATGTATGTGGACCACTCAGCACCCCCCTCCCTCCCTTCCTCCTTCCCTCCCCCTCGTCCTTCCCCCCTTGTTGCAAAGCACTTTAAAAGCTCTATTCTCCGAAGCACGGTCCAGCTCCTGGGTGGCTGGGAGAACAGTGTTCTGAAGCGGCCAGACTGAGTGTTCCAGTCTCTCCACCACAAATGGGGTTGCTTAGACTCCCGCGTTCCCAAGTGTGCAGCAGCGAACTTTGGATTGGACTCTTTGGCAGGAACTTGAAAGTCTGTGTGCTGGCCCAGACGCTATCATTATCCTCCTGTCACAGTTGAAGAATCAGGACCTGAGAGGCAGAGGCTGGCACGGGGCTCGTGGTCAGAGGCAAAGCTGGAGTGAAAGCCAAACCTTCCGGCTCTTCCTCAAGTGCTCCCAACCATGGCATCCCGCTCTCAACCATGGCATCCCGCTCTCTAACCTCAGATGACTTCTACTGCCATGAAGAAGTGGGGATGATGGGTAATTCTGTTTTACTTCCAACATTAAAGAAAAAGTTAGAAGCATTTCCTTATGCCCACAAGGAGCTCTCCGCTTGGATGTCAGCAAAGTTAACTATGTAGCCGTAGTTGACTCCTTCATCCTCCACTCCGATGGACATCACTTCCCTGTTCTTGTACTGTGTATGTGTGTTTAGAATTTATGGCCAGGGCTGATAAATTGCCTCAGCAGGTGAAGGAGCTTGCTACCAAGTCTGATAATCCGAGTTTAACCCAGAGGTCTACTTGGTGGAAGGAGAGAATGGAGTCCTGCAGGTTGTCTGTTGACTTCTACATGTTACCCGCCCCCTCCCCATAAATAAATGTAAAAACATGAAAAATAAATCAAATTTACATCCACTATGTAAGTGACCTTATAGTGTGTCTATCCTTTCTCCTTAGTCCCTCATGATTTTTTTTTTTTTTCGAGACAGGGTTTCTCTGTAGCTTTGGAGCCTGTCCTGGACTAGCTCTGTAGACCAGGCTGGCCTGGAACTCACAGAGATCCACCTCCCTCTGCCTCCCGAGTGCTGGGATTACCGCCACTGCCCGGCCCCCATGATGATTTTAATATGTTGTATTATCTCTGCTGCTATTGCTTGCTGCTGCTGGTGGTTGCTCATCTTAGCTATGAAATAGTCTTCCCATGGGTGAGTGAGCGGCAGACTCCTCCTCCTCCCAACAGGATTAGATTGTGCCCACTTTTTGTTGCTCTGACCGGTTCTACCATGAACCCTGAGGTCCTTGTATCTGTGTAGGACTTCAAAGCATCCTTTTCAGCTGGAAGAATTTTACTAGGTGAATAACAGCTGCTCATGCTTCAGCTCTGGGTGGAGGCTAATGTTTCTGGACTGAGGTACCAGCAGCACAAACCCCAGCTTTAAGATGCTTCTGGGACCATGTGCAGCCTGTGCTGGCCCGCAGCTGCTCTCCCAGTCCTGCCCACATCTCTGGTTTGTTAGGTCCTGTTCTGCACTGTAGCTGGGTGTGAGCTCTGTTCATTTCTCATGCACTGTACCCCATCCTTGTGCCCCTTCCTCCCCATAGATGACCCTGCTGCCTGTCTTCCTGAGAAAAATGAGGCCATCTCATGCCAGCCCTCTTCATCCTTCAGAATTCCTCAAAGCTCATGTTTGCAAGTGGTTAAATCTTCCTGGAACACATTTCTTAAAAGTTTCAGAGAGAGAGAGAGAGAGAGAGAGAGAGAGAGCGAGAGCCTGGTGGTAGTGGCGCACACCTTTATTCCCAGCGCTCAGGAGGGCAGATGTAGGTAGGTCTCTGTGAGTTTGAGGCCAGCCCGGTCTACACAGTGAGTTCCAGGACAGCCAGAGCTGTTACACAGAGAAACCCTGTCTCAAAAATCAAAAACAAACAAACAAATAAATCACTATCATCACTAAGCTTGAAAGAGCAAGGAAAATAAAGTTTCTGAGAGAGACCTGGAAAGAGATGGCTCAGCAGTTAAGGCCACTTGCTGCTCTTCCAGAAGACTTGTTTCCAGCACTCAATGTTGTATGGCTCACAACCACCTGATGACCTGTATTTCATCTCCAGATCCATCCCACATCTCTGGGCTCTGTGAGACCACCTTCTATTATGTGCATGCACACACCCACAATGAAAAATGATTTAAAAAAATTAAGTTTCTGAGGTCCTAAGGTGGGTTTCCTTTGAGCTGCTCATGGAGATCTCAGACCCTCTCCTCCAGGCTTCTAGTTTCTTCTCTGAAGTCTTTCAGCCTGTCTGGAGCGTACTCCTCCATTCTGTCTGGTCATCCTTCCCACCTCCTCCCCCCTTCTCCCCACCTCCTGTTCCCTAGCACTCACTGCACACTGCTCTCCGGAGCTCTCCCGGTGCATCCTGGGAGCTTTCTTTTCTTTCTCCTGTGTTTGAGCCCCAGCCTGTCTTTCTACTTCTCTGTGTTGTTTTCCAGACCCCCAGCCCTTCTCCTTGGTTTACGGTCTCCTTTTGCCTGAGTAGCCTTTCTAGTACCTCCTGAGAATGGATGCAAAGGACAAGCAGTTTTTCTGTAGTCTTAGCCGCCCAGAAATGGTGTTTCCTCACCCTTGCACTTTATTTATATTATAGTTAGGTACATATTATAGATTGGGAAAGTTTTGCTTAGAGCTCTATTAGCATAAAGTTTCTAGATGGAGAGGGCAGTGGGGTGAAACACATACTTGTGTGTGTGTGTGTGTGTGTGTGTGTGTATCTCTGTGTGTCTATCACCCATCACCCATCACCGACCACACCGTCTTGCAAAGCTGAAGCAGTTCCGAGGCATTGAGATAGTTAACTTCTTAGCCCCCTCTCCCTCAGCCCTCCGTGGCTGCTGTTTACCTTCTGACTCTGAATTTTGACTATTTTGGGTGACTCAGAGAGTGGACTCATCCAACATTTGTGGGAGCTGTTGTGATCAGGGCTGATCCTACACATCATGTCCATAAGGTCCTTTTGTTTTTCCTTCTCCTTCCTTTTACTGTTGTGACCAGTTTCTAATCTTTACTGCTGATTTAAGAAGTGCTGCACACAAGGTCCTGGGTTTAATCCCTAAAATAAAAAGAAAAAAGTCACAGCTTGTAATAACTATGTACTCCAGAGCATCTCCTAGTGAGCCCTCAGGAAATGCTCCTTATTTTGTAAGTTGTTGGTTTCGGGTGTTTTTAGAATCGCAGTGGCCACTCTACAGAACACTTATCATTTCAGCAGCGTTACTGCACGTCAGAGATCTGGGCCATGGTCAAGGCCAACGGGAGGCAGTTAGGAAGTGGCAGCGCTCCCTCAGGATGTTCTAATCTTGATGAAGTGGGTGGTGCAGGGGCACTGTTGGTATTGTTGGCGCAGGGACACTGTTGGTGCAGGACACTGTTGGCACAGGGACACTGTTGGTGCAGGACACTGTTGGCACAGGGGCATTGTTGGTATTATTGGTGCAGGGGCAGTGTTGGTGCAGGGCACTGTTGGCGCAGGGGCACTGTTGGTATTGTTGGTGCAGGGGCACTGTTGGTATTGTTGGTGCAGGGGCACTGTTGGTATTGTTGGTGCAGGGGCACTGTTGGTATTGTTGGTGCAGGACACTGTTGGCACAGGGGCACTGTTGGTATTATTGGTGCAGGGGCACTGTTGGTATTGTTGGTGCAGGACACTGTTGGAACAGGGGCATTGTTGGTGTAGGGGCAGTGTTGGTGCAGGCACTGTTGGCACAGGGGCACTGTTGGCATTATTGGTGCAGGGGCAGTGTTGGTACAGGGGCAGTGTTGGCACTGTTGGTACAGGGGCATTGTTGGCAAGGTTGGCATGGATGACATGTGACACTTTGTTGTGAGATCCTAATCCAGCAGCATCTTAATCTGAGCACCATGACCTGTTTCTTTTGTGAGAGTGCAGTGAATCGGTAGGGTTGAGCCTCTGGTCTTTGTGGTTGCCATGAGAATAAAGTACCTGGGAGGAGATCCTAAGTACCTGCTCTGAAAACTTGGACTGGTGACTTCGGGTCCAGTGATGAAGTGACAAGGAGAGTTAATGGGAAAAAAAAAATGGCTGGGTATAATGGGGCATGCCTGTAATCCCAGCACATGACAGGTAGAGGCTGGGGGATTGCCACAACTTTAAGGTCAGCCTGGTCAACAAAGCAAGTTCCAAGCCAAACAGGGATACATAATGAGATCCAGTCTCAAAACCAACTGATGGACCCAGACTCATGGCCTATGTGTCAGCATGGTTCAGCTGTGAGCTTGTAAACATCCAAGTTAATAACTGTGGGTAGCTGAGAGTCGTCTTATCATTTGACTGACAAAGGGGGCATCTTTTTGAGTTCCTGGAGGACCACAGATAACTGATTAATGGAAACAAGAGCAAAGAGATGGCCCAGGAGAAATCTTAACATCTCAGTCACCGCTAGTCTGTGAGCCTGCCTTTCCACCCTCCTGAGTTGGGATTTCTGATTTCCCTGAAGGGGAAGCCGGCTGCTGCATCCTCACTGTGGACACCAAGACTTTTTTCCATTTCTGTTAGCCTGGCAGTGATTCTTAAGAATCTATCTGATAATGAAAGAAAAAAAAGTCCCTTCAGTTACCAGAAAGGTTTTTGGGGCAGTTTTCTAGAAAATTTTGACAACCTTTGAAAATTCTTTGTGTGTGTGTGTGTGTGTATGTGTGTGTTGACACAAGATGTCTGTCTTTCTTCAATTTATTTTTTGAGGCTGATCTGTCGTTGAACCTGGAGTTCAACCAGACTGGCTGGCCACTGAGTTCCAAGGATCTGCCTGTCCCTGCCACCAGCCCCCAAAGTCTTATTTTTCTAATGTTACTTCTGTCTCTTTTCTCATTATGAGCATAGGCATGCTCTACAGCATGTGGAGAGCAGAACAGATGCTGAACTATCCCACATTCTATTCCCAGTTTCATGAAAATAAAAGTGTTTCTGTTGTAGCAGAAATAAGCATTAATCACTTGAAAATCTGAAAAGGGAGATAAACAAAATGAAGAAAATAAAACTCGTGCAGTTTCATTCATTAGAAATAGGTTTTCACGTCTTTTTTTTCTTTTTCTTTTTTTTCAGTTGAAAGCATTGTAGCCTTCATAATCCAGAGTGAGCCTGAGACTTCTTTCAAAAAGGGAACTTTGCTGGTGTTTTGAGGTTTTAGGGCCACTACAGGCATGCTGAGCTGGATTACATAAGCAGACCACAGTCATTTAAAAATAACTTCTATTACTTATGAAAGTGTGACTGTCGGTTTACATGACTCTTAAAGACAGGATTCCACATCATTCTGCTTCATCTTAGATGCTTTAATGCCATGATATTAATTTTTTATCCAACTTTCTGTGATGTCCCCGAAGAAGGCTCATTATTCTCTTTTATGACTAGTCTCAGGGATTTAAATCAGAACCCAGGCTCTGTCTCACAGCTGTGGTCATGTTCACTAGGAAAGGAAAGACGAGGCATGTGCCCTACCCCCAACCCCCATGTGCCCCAGGAATCAGCCCTGTGCTCTCCTTCAGGGGAGTCAGCACCCTGGCAGCCAAGTCTGGGGCATTTGGTAGACAGACCCTTGGGACTCACAGCCAAGCCCACATATCTCTTTCTGCCTTCTCAATTCAAATCTGAGAAATCTCCCAAGGCTTTTCTTCATTTCTCTCTCCCAGCTCAGGGGCCCTATTTGACTAGTCAAAACCCCTCTGGAAATGCCATCTGTTTCCCTTGTTTGTGGCCAAATATAATTGTGTTGTGACTGTCATCAGGGTTATCTTTGGTCACATTCTTGTGACCTCTGTCGCATGTTTTCTAAAATTATGCTTATTTATTTCGTGAGTTTACGTATACATATGCGTGCCCAGCAGAGCAGGTAGAGTGGAGGTCTGAGCATAGCTAGAAGGAGTTGGCTTTTCCCTTCCTACCATGTGAGTTTGGGGATGAAACTGGTTGTCGGGCTTGGCAGTGAGTACTCTAACCTGCTGACCCATCTCTCTGGCTCTGTAGCCTGTTTTGATAAATAATTGTACTAGGAGAGTGTATGTAGCAGGCTCGCTTTGGGCCCCCATCAGCTTCCAAACCATGACACGGAGACTTATTATTAGTTATGAATGCTCGGCCTTAGCTAGGGTTGGTTCTTGCAAGCTCTTAAAACTTAAACTAACCTGTTTCTCTTCATCTACGTTTTGTGTCAGGCTTTTTACTTTACTTTCCTTCTGTATGTCCTACTCTGTGTCTAGCTGGCTAGCAGCTGCCGGGCTGGCTGGCCTCCGGGCATTTCCCTTTTTTCTCCCTCTTTCTGTCCCCTAGAGTTCTCCAGCCCTGTCTATTCCTCTCCTGCCTGGCTGTGGGCTGTTCAGCCTTTTATTATTAGACCAATCAGGTGCCTTAGGCAGATGAGGTAAAACAGCAACACATCTTTACATAATTAAACAATCGCAGCAAAAACAAATGTAACAAATCTTTGCCTAGTTAAACAAATGCAACATACCATTACCTAAAGTAATATTTCACAACAAGACAGTATTTGGTACAATTGTCAAATGCTTGCAGTTGTTTAGTCTTCAGAGTTGTTATTAATACTTCAAAGTTGTTGTTATTATTACTTCGGAGTTTGCTATATGGCCCAAGCTGACTTTGAGTTGGCATGCCTCATGCCGCTGCCTCTTGAGTCTTGGGATTCCAAGTGTGCGATACAGTGCTTGGCTTTTTGATTGACTTTCTTTGCTTTTGAGACAGGGTCTGTATCCCAGGTTGACCTCAAATTCGCTATGTAAGCCAAGGGTGACCTTGAACTTCTGATACCTTTTGAGTTCTGGGACTATAGGTGCACACCATCACATTCGAGTGTGTAGGGTGCTGAGGCTTGAACTGTGGGCTTCATGCATGTTCATGCATGAGGCAAACAACATTAACTGGGCCTCCTCTCCAGTCACCTGGATTCAACTCCTGGCCCCATCCTGTATTAGCTGTGTGTCCTTTGACAATTCTATATCCTATTTATGAGTCTTTGCTTTGTCTTTTCAAAGCAGAAAGTTATGGTCCTTGGTTCACACAGCCGTTATAAAGAGCCATATACTCTACTTGGAGCAATGCCCATGCATATGGCAGATAGTAAATGCTGTGAATGTGGGTGCTGTTGCTATTATTTGCATGTATCCCTGCAGGCCAGAAGAGGGAGCCAAATGTCATTACAGATGGTTGTCAGCCACCATGTGGGTGCTGGGAATTGAACTCAGGACCTCTGGAAGAACAGCCAGTGCTCTTAACCTCTGAGCCATCTCTCCAGCCCAGTATTGTTATTATTATTCCTTCCCACTCTTTCTTTTCTTTTCTTTTTCTTTTCTCTTTTTTTTTTCTTTCTGGAACTGAGGACCGAACCCAGGGCCTTGTGCTTGCTAGGCAAGCGCTGTACCACTGAGCTAAATCCCCAATCCCCCACCCATCTCTTTAAACACAGTCCTGGAATAAAACAGTGGTCACCATTAGGGAATTCATTTGGAATTCAGTTTTGTCTTGTTAAAATGAAATGGCACATTGTCTCTACTTGGGCCTTGGGAGGCCTAGGATGAGGGAAGGGCTAGTGGAGGGCCTCGCTGTGTCACAGGGTTGAGAACACCCGTGCCTTCTTGGCTATCAGGGTCTTGGCCCTTGTGAACTAATGAACAGTGGTTCCTTTTGTGAGTCTGAATGAACTCCGAAGAGCAGCGTGGTAACCGCAGGCTGTTCCTGACGGATCTCAACTGAGGAGAAACAGCTCAATTATTAACAGTGTATTTGGTAGGTAAAATCTTTAACATAGCGAACCACGAGAGAGATAATGCCAAGAGGGTTTGGATAATAAACACCAGAGAATAAAGGATGGGAAGGGTTTGGAACTGTGTAATGATTTTTACCCTTTGCATATTTTAGTCTGTTTAATATTTAATATGCCCAGCTAGCTGTTAGCCTCAAACTTATGTTTTAGTTTTCCCTCTAACATTTTCTTATAAAAAAAATTGCTAGTGTATATCAAAGCTAGAGGATTTTGATTATATTTAGTACACAGAGTCTTCCTTTCTTTATAGTCTTGGGGATTGAGCCCAGGGCATCTTGTATGCTAGGGAAGAACTCTGTCCCTGAGTTACATTCTCAGCTCCAATGTGCAGATTCCGTGTGTGTGTGTGTGTGTGTGTGTGTGTGTGTGTGTGTGTGTGTGTGTGTGTGTGTTGGGGTGTTTCGAGACAGGATTTCTCTGCGAAGTCTTGGCTGTTTTGGAACTCACTCTGTAGACCAGGCTGTCCTTGAACTCAGAGATCTGCCTGCCTCTACCTTCTGAGTGCCGGGATTAAAGTCATGCACCACCACCAACCCAGCCCCAATAGGCAGATTCTAACATTAACTTTTACACCACTTCCTTTCTCACAGAACTATATATACGTTTTCTGTTTGATTTGTTTGATTTTGGTTTTCGATGATCTGCATGTGAGAACCCGCCTTCTGTTCTCAGCCTACAGAAGTTGATAGTGATGTCCATATACATGAAACAATGTTTTTAAAGAGTTAGGGTTGTGAATTACTTTTTATTGGGAGTATTCTTTCAGTAGATGAGGAGACTCGGTGATAGAATACACGCTTGATGATGTATTAGGTCCTGTTTCAATCTCTAGGACCGGAAAAGAAGGACTTAAGATGGAGTTTAGAGAGAAGTATAAAGAAATCCTTGGGAAAACAATATAACATTCTTCAAAACAGCCACTCTGATGTATTGGAGTTTCTAGTTTCACTTTGCAAGGAGTGTAGGCTCAGCTCTTACTGTTTCCAGTAAGTGGATACATTTATGGAACACAGAAGGAACAGAGGGAAGTCAGAGTTTTAAAGAGAACTCTGGTGAGCCTAAGGCCGAATAAGATAGCAGTGGATGTTGACTTTCTTTTCTCTGGCCGCATTGCTGGATGCTTCTGGATTTGAAGTGCACAGCTTTCCTCTTTCTATCTTGCACAGAACCAACAAGGCTAGTTCTTTTGGAGTTCTGCCAGCAGCTCCAGAGATCCTGAATAGGTCACAGGGCGCAATCCTGATGATGATTCAAAGAGAAGGTGTGGGCACTCTGTCCTTCATGTACTAAGAAAACCCTCCCCGAGAGCCGTCGCTCTTTGAGCGGGTAGATTTGGCTTTTGCTCTTTTCCTGCATGTTTACCAGGCTTGCAGAGCGGCAGAGTTATTAATGAACTACATTTTACCCCTTTCTACTTCCAGTTTACCTTAACTGAGATGGACGTGATCTAATCTCCACTGAGTCAAAGAATGGCCGCTAGCTCCTCGCTTCCCACGGAAGACGGACAGGTTTCCCTGGGCATTGATGATCGTCACTTTTCGCTGCAAGGTAAAGTCAGAGTTGGAAGGAAGTGGGAGACTTACCCTCCTCTAATTCTGGGCCCTGTTGGTTTCTCTTCCTCCTGTGGTTTTGGAAACCTATCTGTATTTTCTAACTGGAGAAGCCCACACCGCAATATTAGACTGTCTTTTCAGCTCAGCGCTCTGGTCTCAAGAAATCCTGGAAGGAACTGGTTATCTCTGGTTTTTTATATGTATGCATATTTTATTTGCAGTCAAAATTTAAAAGCTAACCATGGTTTGCTTGGCATTATTTCCACTTTTTTGTGTCTTTTTTTTTTTTTTTTAAACACAGAAGCTTTGACATGTGCATTTGTATTTTGTCCTACTAGGTGGGAACAGTATTGATATTATGGGTGAGCAGGATATCAGTGATGGGAATCCCATGTGTGCATCCACAGTTAAGTCTTTTCAAAAGTACTTCTTGTTGCTCTTAGCTGTATTTCTGTTGCCCTGTTGAAAATTCATTAGCTAGTGAACTTTCTAACACCAAGTTAAATCTTGGTGTGTTGTAGCTAGTTAGTATAGAAGTGAGGTTATGGCAAATATTTGAAAACATTTATAAAAGTCTTTTAAAAATAATCTTAATTATGGGCAACATAATTCAACAGTTAAGACATTCCATAAGAGCTACAGGTTTTGAGTCTTTTTTTTTTTTTTTTTTTTTTTTTTTTGGTGAAGATTCTAAAATGACGTTCTGATACCTTCCTTTCAAATTTAATGTATTTTTTGAGACAAGATCTTGTTATGTAACCCATAATACCTCAAACTATTTTCTCTTTCAGCCTTTCCCTCTTGAGTGCTGGGACACATGTGCTATCATGCATGGCTCAAATATTTTCTCTTTGAATATGATTCCAATAATTAGCTTCTTGTCTTTGGGGTTCCGTTGTAAATTCATATCTATTGGAATAGACTGTATCTCTATGCAACAGGATTTTAAAAATAAATATTGTATGCTGGTCATGGTGGTATACATCATTAAAGCTGGCACCTAGGAGGCAGAGGCTGGAAGATTATGGACTAGCATGGACTACCTAGCCAGACCCTGTTCCAAATAAAACTCAAGACAAAAAAAATAAAAGATTTTAATTTGTATAGAGTAAGAAATACTTACTTGTTAGGAGGTAGTCTTTGAGATAAAAATTAAAATCTTGGGGTTGGGGATTTAGCTCAGTGGTAGAGCGCTTGCCTAACAAACGCAAGGCCCTGGGTTCGGTCCTCAGCTCTGGAAAAAAAAATTAAAAATCTTTCATTTTGTACTTTTGGATAATATAATCACAAGTAGTTGAGATCAAATTCTTATTTAAATGAAAAAGATCAGTGTTCTTGTTGACATTCTGGCTGCAAAGAGTAGTCTGTCCTGGTATTCTCACACTGGCCCTGCTGCTTTTAGTAGTCCATTGGTCCATGGAATTTAGTTGAGAGAGTGTATCTCTTGATCATTATCTCTTCATTGGTGTAATACAGATTTTAGTTGTTGCTGTGTGGAAGATGGAGGGTCACGTTACACAAAGGGCTTTAGCTGATGCTTCCCACACAGTAGGACTCAGTAAATACAGCATATATATATATATATATATATATATATATATATATATATATATATATATATAATTTTTGTACAGCACAGTAATAGTAGAGACTTCATGCTATATAAGAAAAAAAAAAAGGTAAACCAGAAATGTGTTTACAGGTTCAGCACCTTTCTGTCATATGTACATGAGTTGTGGTGAAGCCCATAGGTTCTCTCTGCTCTGGAGCCATTTTCTCACCCTCATCTCCCACCACGTCCCTCCGTGTTCCCTGTAACTCACTCCACGACTCTGACTTTCTAAGGAGCTGTGGTCCTTCCTTCCTGCGTGCTCTGTGTAGGCTGCTCCCTCTAGGCTGGGAGAAGAAGTTCAGCTTATCCATCCCAAGGCCAACTGGCCCCAGCCTTCTCTGTAAGCTGCCCATTAGGTGGAGATAAGCCTTTCCTTCTCTTCCATCCCCCCCCCCCATTATCTCTTGGAGGCCTTGTAGATTCATGATTATTATAGTTAATAACACTCCTTGCCACAGAACGAGCTTCCTGAGTTTTATGTAGAGGCTCCAGCTTACAGTGCGTTTTATATGATGCCACTTGAACCTCACAATCTCATCTGCAAGGTCGATTTTTGCAGCTCTGATGGACAGAGATGCTGTGGTTCGGAATGATTTCACTGGAGTCCCGCAGCTGGTGAGCAGCTGAGTTGTGACTTGCAGCTGGCTTTTGCGCTGTGCCCCCTGGTATGCTAAAGAACACACTGGAAGAGGGGATTCTGCTCACAGTTTTCCTCTGGCTGCTTTTATGTTGGGAGACTTACTCTCTTCCATCCACAGCAAACTTGACACTAGAATGTGGATAGGGGATGTCAGGGTCCTAGGTTGCTTAAAATAATGTAACAAATTGCTCAGAAATGGGTGTGGTTTTGTATATAATGTGCTTTGAATTATACAGTTTTCAATAGGAGGGCGGTGGTGGCGCATGCCTGTAATTCCAGCACTTGGGAGGCTGAGGCAGGTGGATCTCTGTGAGTTTGAGGCCAGCTTGGTCTACAAAGGGAGTTCCAGGGCAGCCTCCAAAGCTACAGAGAAACCCTGTCTCGAAAAACCAAACCAAACCAAACAAAATCAATAGGAGACGAGCCTGGGCTATTTTCAACAGGAAGTGATGCCTGTGTTCTCTGGATCATCCACTTGTGTGATGTATGTGGAGGGCTCAGGTGCCGATGCTTTGCTTCATGGGTAGGAGAAGTGGAATGGTATCATAGCATCATCAGCTTGACAAACACTGGGCAGGATCAGTTCACATTAGCCAGGGACACTCAAGAAACATGCACAGTGCCTAGACTTTCCTGTCTATGCAAGATAAAAGCAGCGCATGGAATGAATGTATTCCCAAGGCTAGGCTCCATGTTGTTTGCAGGTTTAGGATGATCCTTCTGGTCCAAACTGACACAAGGAAGAAGGGACGGCAGGGCAGGGAAGGAAGGAACTTTTATATACCTATGAAGGCAACTTTTGTATCATAGTAGGATTACTACCTGTTTGGGCAATATATATATATATATATATAAAATTTCCATAAAATACCACTTAGCTGAAGGCTATTGGTAAAAGTCTTTTATTTATTTACTTTTTTGAGACAGGGCTTCTCTGTGTAACAGTCCTAGCTGTCCTGGAACTCGCTCTGTAGCCTAGGCTGGCCTCGAACTCTCAGAGATCCACCTGGCTCTGCCTCCGAGTGCTGGCATTAAAGTCTTAAAAAGCACTGAGAGGCCAGCAGGTTAAAGCAGGCTCAGTGGTTAAAGGCGATTGCAGAGCAAGCTTGGTGACCGGAGTTTGATCCCTGGCTTCCAGGTCCAACTGAAGGAGAGAACTCCTTCAAGTTGTCCTTTGACCTCCATAGGCATGCCATGGCCCATGTATACAATAGTAATATTTTTATTTAGTAATAATATTTAATTTTTTTTTTTTTTTTTTTTAGAAAATGTGTTTGGTTTCATTTCTGATGTAAAACAGACTTGTATTTTTATCAGATTTTCATGTGCCCTCTGGAACATGAGGGTTCGGGGTGTTGTTCCCGAGAAGGTGTGTTTTCTTCGCTCTTCATTCAGAACCTGTCTCAGAGGCCCATAGAGACAGGGTAATCAGTAGAATGGCCTGCTTAGGCCAAGTGTCTATTTTATTGGAAAACGGACAAATCCTTATTGAAGGTGAGGAAATTTTGGTCATGCCCTGATGCAGAATAGTGCGCTTAAGAAAAATTTAAATATTGCCGGGCGGTGGTGGCACACATCTTTAATCCCAGCACTCGGGAGGCAGAGCCAGGTGGATCTCTGTGAGTTCGAGGCCAGCCTGGGCTACAGAGTGAGTTCCAGGAAAGGCACCGAAAGTACACAGAGAAACCCTGTCTCAAAAAACCAAAACCAACCAACAAACAAAAAACAAACAAAAAAACAGAAACTTAAATATCTACACAGAATCTATACAGACTCATAGAACAGGGCTGTAAGCAGTGACTGCCTGCCTCCCTCTCTCTGTCCATCCCTCTCACCCTTTCTTCATTCACTCATCCTTTCCCACTTTCCTCCCTCCCTCTTTCTTACCCTCCCCTCCTTCCCTCCTTCTTCCCCTTCCCTCTCTCCTTCCTTCTTCCCCTTCCCTCTCTCCCTCCTTCTTCCCCTTCCCTCTCTGCCTCCTTCTTCCTCTCCCCGCTTCCTTCTCCTTCTTCCCTTTCCTCCCTCTTTCCTTTTCCCTTCCCATCCTCCAGTGTCTCACTGAGTAGCCCAGGCTGGTTCTATACTCACTGTGTAGAACAGGCTGCTCTCAATACGTGAGCTATCCTTCTGACTTTGGTTTGGGAATGCTGGGACTATAGGAGTTTGGCTTGAGTTTTGAAGCAATTTTGAGAGGTTTTGGGTTTTTTGACAAGGTCTTGTTATGCAGGCCTGGCTGGCCTAGAACTTGCTGTGTAGAACAGGGCCTGGAATTTGCGGAGATCCACTTGTCTCTGCCTTCTGGTGCTAGGTTAAAGGTGTGTGCTATCACGCTTAGCGTGAGACACTGATGGCCTTTTCTGTCTTGCATAGGGAAGCACATTGCAGTGTTCAGATGTCCAGGGAATGGACGGAATCGTGTACACGGACATGAGTGCATGACTTCACAGTATGAGGATGTTGGCTGCCCAGGCTGGCTCAGTCATGAGAGTTTTTTGGTTAAGGTAGTAGGTAGATCCCAAGTCTTTGCTCATGCAAAATACGTGCTCTACCACTGCACTACCCACCCAGACTCTCTTGAGAAATTCCAAAGGAATGTAGAGGCAGGATTGAACTGTTCTGAACATTTCCCTTGTTCATTGCTGAGTTAAATTGTTTCACATTGAACTAGCAGATATAACACATGGGCCCCTGAAAGGACACTATATAATCATTTTGTTTTCACAGGTAGGGTAGGCCAATGCTTTAGAATGTTATTAATTAGCCAGAGATCTAGGAAGGGACCATGTTCTAGGACTTCATCCACCACGAGAGGAATCAACGCTCACGTGGCCCAGCCTGGTGCTGCTGCTGTCACCGTGGACCTGTGTGAACACACCTTCAGCCCAGTTACCTTGCCATCTCAGACAATGTTTGTATGTTTTATTTAGCATTGTTATCATCTAGATGGCATATTATAAAAGATTAAAAACCTCTTCTCCAGGTAGCCCCAGGGCTAGGTAGTGAGATCTGATCTTTGCGACTAGATTATTACTCCACTGAAATGGTTCATTATTTACTGAGTATTCTTCTGGAGGGGGCCTTCTGTGTCTGTCTTTTCCTTCCTTCCTCCCTCCCTCCCTCCGTTCCTTCCTGAAACAGGGTTTCTCTGTGTAGCCCTTGCTGTGCTAGAACTCGCTCTGTAGCCCAGGCTGGCCTTGAACTCATAGACATCCACCTGCCTCTGCCTCCCAAGTACTGGGATTAATAGTGTGAGCCACCACTGCCTGGCTGTTTTCCATGTATTTCTTACTTGTAGTAATGTTAAAATTTATCCAAGTTACGGTTACATAATTATACTTACTTAGGTTGGAGTAAATGTTGACACTGAATAGGCACATCAAGAGTTCAAGACCAGCCTGGGCTTCATAGTAAGACTACCTAAAAAACAAAAAAACGTAAAATGGGTTTCTCTTTCATACCAGAGGAAAAATTATTAATTTGTGTCTTGTGGGAGAGGTTGCAAAGTATGGTAATGAGATGGAATGCTTATTTAAAAAAAAAAATCACTTATTTATTTATTTATTTATTTATTTATTTATTTATTTATTTATTTATTTATTCATGCCTGGCCCACATGAAAGCCAGAGGCCAACCTTTGGAAGTTAGTTCTCTCTTTCTACCTTGTGGGTCCTGGGGATCAAACGCAGGTTGTCGGGGTCAGTGGCCAGCACCTTTATCCACTGAGCTGTTTTGCCAACCCTGTGGTATTTAATTTTTACTTGGTAGATGTCAAGTATCTGTTGTGGATATCTGTATGCTGTGAAAATGTGTTGCTATGATTGATTGATAAATAAAGTGTGATTGGCCAGTAGCCAGGCAGGAAGTATAGGTGGGACAAAGAGAGAGGAGAATTCTGGGAAGTGGAAGGCTGAGTCAGGAGACACTGTCAGCTGCCACCACCATGAGAAGTAAGGAGATGCTGTCAGCTGCCACCACCATGAGAAGTAAGATGTGAAGTACTGGTAAGCCACAAGCCACGTGGCAACTTACAGATGAATAAAAATGGGTTAATTTAAGATATAAGAACTACGCTGGGTGGTGGTGGCTCACGCCTTTAATCCCAGCACTCAGGAGGCAGAGCCAGGCAGATCTCTCTGAGTTAGAGGCCAGCCTGGTCTACAGAACGAGATCCAGGATAGGCACCAAAACTACACAGAATCCCTGTCTTGAAAAAACCAAACAAAAACAAGATATAAGAACTAGATAGCAAGAAGCCTGAGCCATTAGGCCAAACAGTTTAAGGAATATAAGCATTTGTGTGTTTATTTGGGTCTGAGTGGCTGCAGGCCCAGGTGGGACTAGAGATAACTCCAGCTACAAGTGCCAGCCATGTGCAGAGGCTAGGCATTGAGGACATAGATGGAAATGGGTTGAGTACTTTTGTGAATCATAGCATCTGGTGTACTTCTGCCTGCACACAGAGGTAATCATCCCTATGATAAGTGTTTAACTGTCCAGAGTCACTGTCTTAATTTTGGTGTCTATCATATAAATTAAGATTAGTACCAGAAATGTCTGGGTTATCTTTTGATGTTTCAATAAGGAATAAAAATCCAGTTTATACAATATATTGATTGCAGATTGAGTTATGTATTCCTCTCATTATTAAAAGAAAAATCAGAATGGGTTTGGAATGCAGTTCAGTCAGGAAGGGACCTGCAGGAATGAAGCCCTGGAATCGAGCCCTAGTACCACATGAGCTGAGTGTGGTGGTACATGCCTGTAGCACGTGGGAGGTGGGGGCAGAAATTCAGGATCATTCTTGGCTTTAGACGTCACTTGCTTCGGTATTCTTTCTGAGTCTTGCAAGTGTTTGATAGACACCTTTCATCATAGGATGTTCTCATATTGTCATTACAGTGAAGTTCCGGAATTTTTATAGCCTCCAGGAAACAATGGTATAATAATAAAAAAAAAAAACCCCAGTGGTCATTCCAGTATATAAAACCAAGGTTTAAAGTCATGGAGATGGCTTAGGCAAGGGTGCTCAGCACCAAGCTGATGACCTGATTCCAGCCCCTGGGAGAAGGAGAGAACCCACTCCCACAAGTTGTCCTCTGACCTCCACGGGTGCACTGTGTCATGTGTACATACACACACACACAAGTAAGTGTGATTAAAAAACAAACTCACCCAAACAAAACAGAGGTCTGTGAAGCCCCCAGGAGCAGAGTTGTTCATGGGCATGGTGCCAGGTAGGATGAAAACATGGGTGACTGGTGACCTGAGGCGGTGATGAGCTTTGTGTTTCTGGGGGGAAAATCTGCTCTACCTCAGGGCTAGGAGAACGAGAGAAAGAGAGACAGGATTGGGGGAAGGCTTCTGGGGAGAATTCTGTTGCTTTGTAACAGAGTGCTGGGTGGGAGTATTTGGTGGGCATGAAGAGCAAAGAGTAAGGGGAGGTAGATGTTCTTAAGCAACAATTTAACTTTTCTGACTGGTTAGTATTGCTTGGTTACTCTGTATAAAGCAGGTAATCTCGTGGGTCTGCTTTTTGCTGGTTGGATCATTATTCTATCCAGGGACAACAGTTAAGTTATAGTTTCTTACAGACTATTAGTGTTGTGCTGTAACAGCAGAAAGGCTTCCAGAAAGTCCCATAATATCTTTTTTTTTTTTTTCTTTAAATGTTTCCTTGGAATGTTGTTTGCTTTGGCATCACCAAGTTTTATGATCTTAAAAATATTCTGAATAAGTGAAAAATAAAAATAACAATGCTAGCAATGTTTGCATAATAGTGTTTTTAAGAAAAATATCCCTGCCCCCTTAGATTGCATGCATAGCTTGGCTTCTGGGAACTTTGGTTCTGCTTTCTCAAGGAGTGTGGAGATAAACTTGCATTATTCTGGGTCAGTTACACTTTGAAAACTAGGGCAAGATAAATCCAGGGTCATTTGGAATCTTACTAAAGTGGGTTAACAAAGATCTCATTCATTGCTTATAGAAATAAAAATCCTTTTTAATTAGCCCCATGGGAGATGCAAGGTTTTCTGAGTGTGCTCGTGTGTGTGTGTGTGTGTGTGTGTGTGTGTGTGTCCCCGTCCCCGTCCCCGTACCCAGGCTGTAAATATTCAGAGCTTGAAGCAGGGAGTAAGGGGAAAAAAAAAAAAAAACTCAAGCTGTCATCATGGAAATGGAAAATTAAGAGCTAACACAGTATATTAATTTATATGTGTTTGATGGGTCAAGTGTATGATTTAACGGTCTGAAATGCAGAGAGTTTTCAAGAGTGTCTCTTCAGTGCTTTTCCTCATCTGCTTTTACCATTGGTAATTGCAATTCCTCTGAATGATTCTGTTTTTCTAAGTCATTCAGGAGAATTTTAGTAAAAGTAAACCACGTGTGCTTACCTTGTGTACAAGAGCTGAGGTTTACAGCGTGTGTGCACATGCTTGTGAATGGTGTATGTACTTGTGTCTGTGTGTGCATGTAGGTAGGAGACTGATGTTGAGTCTCTTTCTTTGGTCATTCTCCACCTTTCTTTTTTCTTCAGTTAGAAGTATTTTTATTATTTTAAATAATTTTTTATATTTATTGTCTGTGTGTGTACTCATATCACATTACACATATGGAGATCAGAAGACAAGTTGAGGAGTTGGGTCCTGCGTATCAAATGTCTTCAGGCTTAGTGGCATCAAATACTTCAGGCAAGTATCCTTATCCATTGAGCCATCTCCCCACCCCTCACCTGGTGTGTTTGTGGTCATTTGAATGTGGTAGAAAAAAGAATTTGTGGATGATCAGACAAACGGAATAATTGGAAGTTCTCTATGTGTGTCTTTGGAGGACATAGATGAGCAGTCTCTTCTGGATTTGAACCTGAAGGAGGCTCTGGAAGGAATCCTACTGGACACCTCACTGGTCAGCCTTTACAATGCAGGGATTGTTGGCCAGATCACGGTGCTGCTGTATTACAAGGTGTAAGGTGCCTGGCTCAAATGCAGAGCGTAAACATCCCTTTTCACGTTTGAGAAGTGTTTAGTGCCTTTCTAAAACATTGGATGATAACCTTTTCTTCAGCTGAGTGGGATTTTTTTTAAAGTGTATTTATTTTTATTTTATGTGTTTGAGTGGTTTGGCTTCATGTATGTCTATACACCATGTGTGTGCCTAGTGTCTGCAGAGGCCAGAAGAGGGTGCTGGATCCCCTGGAACCAGAATTCCAGATGGTTGTGTGCTACCCTGTGGGTGCTGGCAATCGAACTGGGGTCCTCTGAAAGACGAGCCCATGCTCTTAACCACTGAGTTATCTCTCCAGCCCCATGAGTCGGACTTTTCACAGTAGGAATTAGTTTTTCTGTTTGTATGTTTTATTGGTAGAACTTCTGGGGTGTGTGGGGCGGGCGGGGTTAGTGTCTTCAAGCCGCTTCTCTGATAAGCTTTGAACAACTCATGGAGCCCACAATGCTTGTGTGTAAGCTAGACTAGATAACAGGCAGGAACAGTGTGAGCACATGGTAAATGCTAAGCCAATTAATTAGCTGGATGTAGCCACAGTGCTTGATGCCTTAGATAGGGTTTCTATAGTTGCAATAAAACACCATGACCAAAAGCAACTTGGGAAGGAAAGGGTTTATTTGTTTTACATTTCCACATTGCTGTCCATCACTGAAGAAAGTCAGGACAGGAACTCAAGCAGGGCAGGAACGCAGGAACCTGGAGGCAGGAGATGATGTTGGGGGTTCCTCATGGCTTGCTCAGCCTGCTTTCTTATAGAACCCAGGACTACCAGCCCAGGGATGGTACCACCCACAATGGGCTGTACCCTTCCCATCAATCACTAATTAAGAAAATGCCCCAAAGCCAGATCTTATGGAGTCATTTTCTCAACTGAGGCCCCCTCCTCTCAGATGACTCCAGCTTGTGTCAAGTTGACATAAAACTAGCCAGCACAGTGATGTCTTTGTCTCAGAGTAGGCTTCTTGAAGAGGGACAGTTTAGGACTGATGAGGTAACATAGAGATGGCTCACTGAGTTAAGGGGCTCATTGCCAAACCTAAAGAACTGAGTTTGGTCCCCAAGGTCCACATGGTGGGAGGAGAGAACCAACTCTTCAAGTTGTGGTCTACTCCCCACATGCATGCATGCACGCACGCACAATTTAATAAAAATAATGATTAAAAATAAACCAAATCGTAAAAGGCATCAGTGTGGAGTGGATAAAAAGCTGTCCAACTTGAGGCAGAAAGTTCGGGGGAGCTCTGAGATGGTGGCACAGAGACAAGGTGAATTTATACAAAAAAGGAAACCTCACTTGATGGGTAAGGGTTGGTTTGAGCTGTTCCTGGAAAGTCGGGCAAGATGCTTCAAGAAAAGATTCAGCAGTTCTGAGGTAAAGTGTGTGGACGGAAACCACGCTGGGCTTTTTTTCCTTTTCTCTTTTTAATTTTTGAGATAGGTTCTCACTCTGTTGCCCAGACTAGCGTTAACCTCCCGAGTGCTGGGATTATATGCACCCACTACTGTGGCTGGGTTGAAAGCCCTTAGTTAGGGGAGTAACGTGATCTGATTTGTATTTTGCAAAAGGTCACTTCAGTGCTGCAGGGGGAGGGACCTGGGGGGATGAGGGAAGGAAGAGAGCCAGTTAGAATGTTTTTGGGGCACTTTAGGGGAGGTGTCATGGTGGTCTGGATCAGGGGATGTGTAGGGTGAATGAAAAAGAAATTATGGTAGACTTGGTTTTCTGCTTCTATCTTGTGGGACTAGGGATCAAATACAAGTTGTCAGCCTTGGCCACAAGTACCTTTACTCACTAAGCCAACTTACTGGTTCCTACCTTATTTTTTTCTAAGTAAAGGTTAATTTACTCTTAAGGTTTGATTTACTTACTTGTTTATTCATAATTCAGCATTTTAAAATTAATTAATAATTAATTTGTAGACAAAGTCTTCTATGTATCCTGACCTGCCTGGTATTCATTATAGCCCAGGGTGGCTTCAAATTTAGGACAATCCTCATGTTTCAGTGGAATGCTAAGGATACAGCCATGAGCCACTATGCCTAGCTCACAACAAATATTTTTGTGCTTGCATTGTGTGTAAGGCACTCTGCTGAACATGTGGGGTCATCCACAGCACATGCTTTTCTGAAGTATCTTAGATTACAGAGATTCCCACAAATGTGTAGACAGAATCAGTGTAAAGTGATATGTACTGGGAGAGGTGGAGATGTACTATGGAAGAGTAAAGTTGGGGGGTACCTCGCCCTGACTGGGAGTTAGGGAAGGGTCCCCAGAGGAAAGGATTCCTAAGCTGGAAACACTGTTAGGACATGAGCAGGGTGAGGACGAAAGGAGTGGATCGGGCCATGGAAACCGCATAGGACAGAGCAGAGAGAAGGCAGAACATGGCGTCATGGAAATGGATGGCAGCGGGCTGAGGATCAGAGTACGAAGGAGTTGTGGAGGAATGACGCTCTCACTGGCTTGGAGCACATAGAGGTGTGGGACTTAGAAGTCTAAAGGGAGCGATTGATACATGCATTTACAGAACTAGTTTTGTAACCACCCTGCCCCCAGGCTACATTGTGGGGTGTCTTCATGGGAACCAGTGTGGAGGCAGAGAGAAAAACTGCCGAAAGAATGCTGTGATGATCCAGCTGAGAAAGAGTGGCGGCCTGATCCAGAGGTGACAGTTGGAATGGAGATCAAAAGATCCCTAACAGGCACCAGGGCTTTTTCCTTGGCTGAGGAGGAAGGAGTGAGGGAGAGGGTCATGGTCAAAGACTTTCAGGTTTATTCTTGGGCCCTTGAGTGGATGGTGGGATGGCTCACTGGTGACAGTGCAGGGGAGGAATGGAGTTGGTTAGAGATGACTCAGTCCTGGAAATGTTGAGTTGGAGGTGTCTGTGGAATAGCGAGCTAGAGCTACCCAGATAGCAATCAGCTAGACGAGCAGGAGGCTCAGAGAGACAGCCGCATAACCGAGGGTATGGACTTGGGGGCCATTGGTCTAGAAAGGCAGCGTCTGCCATTGGAGTAGACGGGACTATTGAAGAAAAAAAAAGAAGGGTCCAGGTGGACTATGACAGAGGTAAGAAGAGGTAAGATAGGTCTAGAGTGAGTCAGAGAAGGGTGAGGGATGGCCAACACCCAGGTGAATGTGGATCTGAGGGTCACAATGGAGAAGAGCTGTCCAAGAGGGGAGAGGGTGGGATATCAGGGCTGGATGCTTTCAGATTTCTAGGGAGTACCAGGCAGGATCCATTGGATTCAGCAGTGGGGACACTAGAGATGGTCTGTCGATCATTAAATGGAAGGGTTGTGGTTCACCACCTCTGAGAGGAGACAAGTATAGTAAGGAAGCTAAGGCGAGAGGATACATTAAAGACGTTTGGGCTTGGGGCTGGGGATGCAGCTCAGCCTGTAGAATGCTTGTCTACAGCAGAATGCATGAAACGCCAGGTTCCCAGTACTGCAGAAACTGGGTGTGGTATACGCCTAGAGTCCTAGCATTTAGAAGGTAAAATCAGGGGGATCAGAAATTCCTCAGTTATTTAGCAAGTTCAAGGCTAGCCTGGGATACATGAGACCCTCTGTCAAAAAAAAAAAAAAAAAGTAGAAAAAAATCACTTTGGATTTGTAAGGGAGAAAGGGAGATGGTTGCAGGAATGGTCATGGGCTTGACATTTCTGCTGATTCTGAATTATAAAGACATGAACATAGAGATATAGATCCACATATATAAATCATGTGTGTGTGTGTGTGTGTGTGTGTGTGTGTGTGTGTGTGTGTGTGTGTGTGCGCGTGCGCGCGCGCGCCAGACACATCTGGATTTAAAGTTCTCCACTAAGGGATGTGAAATCTAGGCTATTGGAGGCACAGAGAAACTTTTAATAAAAATGCTTCAGTGGATGAGTGAATAAAAGATCTTTATCTTCTGAGGGCCTCAGTTGTCATTTCTATCTCCTCCCCAAACGTGCAGGCTTTTGGAAAATGCTGTCATGATTCTCTGCTTGAGTTCTTCCCTGGACATGACAGGTTCTATGGCAAGCCTTCGTAGGGCCCCCAGGAGTGTGTTGGGATCTCCACGCAGGATGACAGATTCATATACATTATATCAATAACCTGTGGATTATTGCCACACTAGTTTTTTTAGGTCTTCCTGTCTTCTTCTGTTGTCTCAATAATGAATCATATGTGTAAAATTGTCCAAATAAGTTTAGAGATATATTCCCCAAACTGAGGTGTATGAACTCCTGTATCAGAATTTTTGAGAGCCAGAACCTAGAAACTTACACTTGAACCCTGAGAAATGTGCCAGCTCTGGAGTGAGAATCCCTGTCTGTAATCTCAGGCAGCTCGGGGCAGCCTGGGTCCTTGGACCTCTGAGAATGTCTACTTAGTCATACTTTGACTGGGCCCCAGGGAAAGTTCAGGCTCACACACCTTGGCTTTCTCAAGAGCTGGTCCCAGTTTATTTGATAAGCTGTAGATAAGAGTCAGTAGTGAAGAGTTGCATATGTGGATCAAAAAGTAGAGTAATTTTCTGGCTTATTCATTCCGTTGATATTTATTGAGCAGCTCGGGTCTGCCAGACTCTGGGCTTTGTATCTGTGTTGTGGGCTCTAGTGCTCGCTCAGATAGCCAGGGGCTATATTCCATTGAGGGCGGGAAAGGGCTTAGTGTAAAATCTCAGGTGTGTACACAAGGGTGTGGCTCACTTCTGTGTCAGCAGGAACTTGCCAGTGTCACATACAAAGGCCCAAAGTATTAATCACCGGCTGTCTAATTTCCTATCAAACTTAGTCCTCAGACCTCTGTGTCTGCTCTGGAAAAATAGCAGCATGGCCCCTCTGCCTTTTCCCCAGCCACTTAACTGCTCCGTTAACAATCCTATTTGAATTCCCACAGCGTGAGAAGCACTGTGTGATCCAGGGGAAACGGGAGCTGCAATCATGGGGCTGGAGAGATGGCTCAGTGGTTAAGAGCATTGGCTACTCTTCCAGAGGACCTGGGTTTGATTCCCAGAAGCTACATGTCGCCTCACAGTTGTCTGTAACTCCAGTTCTAGGGGCTCTGATGTCCACTTCTGGCTTCTGGGGGGCATTAGGCATGCACGTGATGCACAGAGATACAGGCTGGCAAAATATCAGTCTACAAAAACAAACAAAAAACCAAACAGGAAGGAAATTCAGAAGGGGCTAATGAGGGGGTGCAAGTACCTGAACAGGTAACCCCAGGTCTTAAAACTTTATTAAGATCTAATCTGACATAAAATTCATGGACACCCAGCGTTGCAAAAAATGTTAAAAATAGCTGAGTGTGGTAATAAACGCCTTTAATCTCAGCACTAGGGAGACAGAGGCAGGCAGGGCCTTGAGTGAGTTCAAGGCCAGCCTCGTTTATATAGGGGGTTCCAGGCCAGTCAGAGCTATACAATGAGACCCTGGTCTCACTGCCCCAAAACAAAAGCAAAAAAAAAAAAAAGTTAAAAATAAAAATGTACATATCACCTAAGCCACCTCTTTGAAGTGTTGATATCCGTAGAACTGTGCAGACGACCACCACATCTGATTTTTAGATCTTGTTCAGTCACCTGGAAAAAGAACCATTCATTTTAGCTGCCTCACCTCCATTTCCATCATTGTATCCCTCATAGACTTCCCTATTTGGGCATGTCATATAAATGGGGTTGGGGATTCAGCTCGGTGGTAGAGCACTTGCTTAGCAAGCGCAAGGCCTTAACTGGGGGGGGGGGGATGAATCGTATAATTTGTGATATTTTTATGACTGGCTTCTTTCGCTTTGCAGACACAGGATCAAATGAAAATAGATCATATCTAAAACTGGTGGTTTAGTCTCAACAATGATTATAGCTTGAGATGAGCACTAACTTGTGAGCAAATGTGAAACGTCCCTGACTCTGGCAAGAAGTAAAAAACCTTGGTTGCCTGTGTTTCCCTTGAAGGTAGAGCCATGGGGCCAAGACCTGCATGTGGCTGGACTTGGTGATGGGGTCAGGGCAAGGGTACCTTAAGGCTTGTGAAGGGTCTTGAAGGAAGGAAGTGTAGCTGGAAGGCTTCTCCAGTACTATGTGGCCCCTTGGTCCCTCAGCCACTTATAATATAATCATTTAGTGGCTTAAAATTAACTACCAATTGCATGGCTTATAGCAGGCCTCCCGCTAGCCAGCTCTTACATCTAAAATTAACCCATCTCTATTAATCTGTGTTCTGCCATGTGTTCTGTGGCTTACCAGTCTGCTGGCATGTTGTTCCTTCAGCGGCAGCTGGCAACTCTCCCCTCTCCCTTCTCCTCTCTCTCTCTCTCTCCTGGATTTTCCCACCTGGCTCCATCCTGCCCTGCCATAGGCCAATGCAGCTTTATTTATCAACCAATCAGAGCAACACATATTCACAGCGTACAGAAAGACATTCCACAGCCTTTAACCTCAGCACTTGGAAGCAGAGGCAGGTGGATCTCTGTAAGTTGAAGGCCAGTGTGGTCTACATAGTGAGTTCCAGGACAGCCACAGCTTCATAGAGATTCCCTGTCTCAAAAAGGATGAGATTTTGACATCCCACAGTAAGGAAGCAGAAAGTGTCTAAGCTGAGGCTGAAGTGGTACTGTGGGGTAGGAGGTCACAGATCTCCTAAACCCTATTAAATATCTTAATGCCGATCTTAAGAGAAAACTCCACCTTCCAAGGGTAAAAAGAGGCAGAGGCAGGCAGGTCTCTAGATGTCTTCTCATCAGTAAAATGGAGCAATGATACCTACTTCAGTCATTAGGAAGATTTATTCTACTGACCTGGTTTAAAGTCAGGAAACTACAATGCACTGGCTTTATGTGACCTGCTGCCTGGCTTTATAAATAAAGTTTTATTTGAAAGCAGACACATAAAGACACATCTTTTTTCCAAGTTGCCTGTAGCTGCTTTCATGTTAAAACAACATCACAGATAGTTATCAGAGGCTTTGTAGTACATTGATTTCCTGGCTAGAGTGAAGAACAGCATGGAGGGATGCTGAGCAGACCTGGCTGGCCATAAAGGCATCCTACCAGAGCTTATGGGAAATGGAGCAGGGGAGCTGGAGAGGTTGAGGATGAGTGTAGAGAAAGAGGTAGGTACCAGGTCTGGAAGGAGGCAAATGTGGCTGGAGGAGGAGGCTGGTGGAAGATGAGGACGTCACATCCTGAGGCCCTGTGGAAACAGTCTGATGTACTCCTGCATGCTGGGCTCCACAGGCAAGGGCTGCTTTCCCACAGGGATGAATTAGACTCTGGGGGCGGGGGTGGAGCTCTTGTGAAGCAGAAGTTTGAGGTTGAGATGTGGTTGCACAGGTGCTTAGGAGTTATGTGAGTCAGCATTTACTTCCTGGACTGTCTTACTGGGTTAGTAAGGCAGACCCCAGTCCTAGAAATATTTCCCTTTCTTGGTTGCTTGCATATATAGCTGGTTGCAAGAAAATGTGTTAATGCTGCTTCCCATCTCCCTCCTCCACTTTGTAATTAAGCAACAGGCCCTTTCCTGTTTACCCTTTCAGTGTTAGAGTTTTCTTGTTTGGGTTATATGCGGTACCATTTAATTCCTTTAACCGGCTTCTTTATTTCTGTTTGTTACCATCTCCACGAGAAACAGCAGGCGTGGCAGACTTTTAATGCCCTCTCCGCTGGATAACGGGTTATGAATCTTCTGGATGTCTGTTGGAGCACATGGCTGCAATGTACTATTCAAACTTGATTATCCTTACCATGCGCATCCCAGCTAAGGCTAAGCTGGGCATATTGTTTTTAAAACATGGCAACTGGGCCTCATTAACCCACGCGCAGGACTTCCTAAGAAACATGTGCTTACTCTCTGCTCTGCCATGGTTCTTGGCTCAGAGCTCCTAAGGCCCTTGCCATTTTCTAAGGTTATCCGGGACATTTGTGTTCTGATATTTTGATTTAGTCCTGTTTCTGTTACAGAGCTCTCAAAAGTCCTTGGAATTTCCTGGATAACAGGAACTTTTTTTTTTTTTTTTTTTTTTTGGAGACAGGGTTTCTCTGTGTAGCCCTGGCTGTCCTGGAACTTGCTCTGTAAGACCAGACTGACCTCGAACTCACAGAGATTCACCTGTTTGTGCCTCCTAAGTGCTGGGATTAAAGGTGTGCACTACCACCACCCAGAAGGGGAAACACAAACACAGGAAAGCTTATTTAATGTTGCAGGTTTTACACAGAGCTGGAGAGAAATCAAAACCTTAAGGTTCATAACTACAGTAAATGGGCTGCAGGAGGCAATTTGAGTAGCTAGAAACAGTGTGAAGTTGTATTCTTTAGTATGCTCATACAAATATACATAGAATTATATATTTTATAACTTGTTTATAAATAGATATATGTATATATATTTAATTTTTATTTAGTTGTGTTGGTGTTTTGCCTGCATGTCTGTGTGAGGGTGTCAGATGCTCTGGAACTGGAGTTACAAACAGTTGTGAGCTTCCATGTGGGCACTGGGAATTGAACCCCAAGTCCTCTAGAAGAACAGCCAGTGCTCTTAACTGCTGAGCCATCTCTCCAGCCCCTATATTTATATTTTCAAAGTTTTGTTTTTTCAAAGTAGAACCTCCTGTATCCCAGGGTGGCATTAAACTCCATTTGTAATGCCGGGCAGTGGTGGCGCACGCCTTTAATCCCAGCACTCGGGAGGCAGAGGCAGGTGGATCTCTGTGAGTTCGAGGCCAGCCTGGTCTACCAAGCGAGATCCAGGGAAGGCGCAAAGCTACACAGAGAAACCCTGTCTCGAAAAACCAAAAAACAAAACAAAACAAAACAAAACAAAACAAAACAAAAACCTCCATTTGTAGCTGAGGATGTTCTTGACTTCTGGTCATCCTGCTCTTCCTCCCTAGGGCTGGGATTTTAAGTGTGCAAGTACTACATCTATTTCTGTAGTGCCGGAGCTTCGAGCACACCAGACAAGCTCCCGACCAACCGCACGGTGTCCTCAGGCCTCCTTATTCCTTCTCACTGAAACAAACAGCGGCAGCAGCACCCATACGCTAATGCTGCTCTTTTCATTGGGTGTACGCGTTTTCTGTCCTTTCTGTGTTTGGAAGGTTAAGTAGTGTGTCTTTCCTGTTTAGTTGGCTTCAGCTGTCACCTGAGTTAGCTGAGAATGTCTCAAATGTGGGATTGCCTAGATCAGATTGGCCTGTGAGCATGTTGGTGTGTGGGGGCCTCATTTTCCTGATTGTAGATGGATGTGGGGGCACCGAGCCCACTGTGGGCAGTACCGTGCCTAGGCAGGGAATCCTGGCTTGTGTAAGAATGCTAGCCGAGCAGATGCTACGGAGCAAGTCAGGAAGCAGCCTTCTTCTGTTGGTTCTGCCTTTGCTCTTGCCTTAAGTTCCTGACTTGATCTCCAGGGAGGGACCAGGGCCTGGAGATGTCAGATGAAGTTAACCCTTTCTTCCCCACGTTGCTGTTTGGTATTGATCACAGTAACAGAGGAAGAAACTGGGGCGGTGCCTATCTCTTTGCCCTTTCAATGAGCGGTGTCAGAAAGCGGGTCCACCTCTCCTGCACTCATTTAATCTGCATGCCATACATGTGTTGATTGTGTCAATACTGACTCAGTGCTGTTGTGGGAGCCGGGGACCCAGTGCACAGCTCAAACAAGCTCCTCCCTGTGCAGTTCATTCTGAGTCAGTCGAGAGGACTCTGTGGAAGGGTCAGTTTATATCACTGAGCAAAAAATGGAGGGATTTTGGCCGGGTCGCGGTGGCGCACGCCTTTAGTCCTAGCACTTGGAGGCAGAGGCGGGCGGATCTCTGTGAGTTTGAGGCCAGCCTGGTCTACAGAGTGAGTTCCAGGACAGCCAGGGCCTCATAATAGAGAGACCCTGTCTCAAAAAGGATAAGATTTTGAAGATTACGGTTCCTTTTTAATTTCTACCATTTTCTACTTTTGCTTTGGAAACATTTGTGATTTCAGATCTTTAAAAAAAGATGTGTGTGTGTGTGTGTGTGTGTGTGTGTGTGTGTGTGTGTGAATGAGTACAGGTTTCAGAGGTGTTGCCTCTCCTGGAGCCAGAGTTATGGGCAGTTGTGAGTCATCTGATGTA
Organism: Onychomys torridus; assembly: GCF_903995425.1. Lineage (NCBI taxonomy): Eukaryota > Metazoa > Chordata > Mammalia > Rodentia > Cricetidae > Onychomys > Onychomys torridus. The sequence continues at coordinate 44,448,392 of NC_050456.1, forward strand.
GGTGCTGGGAACAAAACTCAGGTCCTCTGCAAGCATAGTGTAGAGGAAGACACCTAATGTCAACCTCTGGCCTACACACACACACACACACACACACACCCTAGCCTACAACATATGTGCGCACATACGCAAACAGTAGCTTAGAGGTACATTACTAGTGGAGAATGTCGGCCTAGGAACTTGTAACTTACTCAGGAAGGAATTAAGAAATGATGGACAGATTTTAATGAGGAGAATGAAATATGAAAGTTCTGAATCTGGGGCTGGATGCAGGAGTCAGTCCCGTTGATTGATTGCTCCGGGAGATGTCACACTTTGGTCCTCATGCATGGCTCTTGGCTGGAGAGAAAGGTGTGTGGTGCCTTGGCCTTGGGGAGCTACTTTCGGACCTACTGTGGGAGGATTCCTAATGTCAGTGTCTCAGGTGAATTTATGCAAGACGTTGGAGCCTTGCTGAGACCCGGTAGCCTTGGTAGCTTCTTAATGAGCTAATTTGTAACGAACTTAAAATCTGTGCCCTGAAGTTTTACTCATTTGTTTTCAGTTCAATTCCCTCCCAGCTAAGGGGAAGCTGTTGCCAGCTCACAAAAGACAGACTGAATTGGAGCAAACCATGGGCTGAAATGTATTTTCATGATAATGATACCAAGAGAAAGTCTCTGCCTCCCTTTTTATTCCAGCAAGTAGTTTCGAAGAATGATAACCAGGAATGCTTACGTGGAAGTCAGTGTGTACCACGTACATTTGCCTCCAAAATCAAAACAAGTTCACGGTTTCCCTTTCTTAGCACTTTCACAGAAATTCACCTTTGTAATACATCCTTCTCCTCTCCCTTTCATTTCTCCTCCCCTCCCCCACCCCTGCCATCTGCTGTTCAAAAGGCCCTGCTCTCTAGATGCCATTCTAAGAAGGGTTTTGTTAAGTTGGGATAAGCACGCGGCTCTTAATTATTTGTTCCCCCGGTGGGTCAGCCTTTAAAAGAACAAAAGGTTACGTCTCCTGGCACAGGGTGAGCTGCTTGGCTCTGGATCCTGTAGAATTAACTGTGCTATTTGGGGGCAAGGGCAGAAGGAAAACCTGTGAAATGTGGGGTAAGGGACCCATGGCCTGGAGCATCTGCAGAGGTGTTTTATGCCCCTGGGATGGCTTTGCCATTAAGTAAAGGGTCCTTTTTGTGTTTAGAGAGCTCCGATTTCCCCATTGAGGAGAGTTGTTCTCTGTTTGGACAGTAAGTTTTACAAAGCCTCAAAGAGTCCTCTTCAAACCCTCTGGAGGCTCCCTTTGTGCATTGCTTCTCTGTGGAGGGCGGGTGCACCTGTGGGGGTGGCTGCTGACTCTCTTTCTACCAACCAGCCCCCCATTTCTGATGGAGTTGAAGTAAATCGGGACAGCGATAACCAGCTTTCTTTATAACAGTTTGATTGTTTTTAATTCAAGTCCGGCATTGCGGTCAGGGGTTGTTCCTCACCTCCGATTAGACAAGCTTCTCTGATTTCAACCGTCTAGTAAGAGCCCTGATTTTGGTGTCTGTTTCCCTAGCCTGGGAAAGCTCAGAGATCCCAGAGTGCTCAGTCTCAAGGCTTGTTTTGTTTAGTGTCAAATGAATATGAAATGAAAGCGCCTCTTTTTGGGGGGTATAGATCAAATGACTGAGATTTACAGATGTACCCAGAGCACTAAAACAATGGAGACTGAGGATGCTCTTGCTGAACTTTAAACTCAGGCCATGGTCCACTGCCAGGGTTATTTCATGCGCATGCCCTTTTTTCTCCACTCCGGCAGCTTCCCTGGAGTCCTGCAGCATCCTCCTGGATGTGCTGCTGCTCCTGCGTGGTTCCCTTTTCACACAGTATCACCTAAAGAGGAGACTCTCTGTTGGTCCCTTGAGAATAAGAAAGAGGTTTTCTTGGTTTGTTCGTGTTAGTCTTTTACATTTTATTTTGAACTTCTGTTTTATTGTTACGGAGGACACATCTCTTCCTGCTTGGCGAATGTACATTGTGTATATGTAATTTGATCCTGGAATCATAAAACTTGATTTCTAGTGTTTTGGTCTCCCCCCTCCCCCACTCCCGATGAGAAATAAAATTAGCTCTCAAGTGCGTTTTCAAGGCACTTGTTTAAAGGCATGTATCATCTGACAGCAGAGCAAAAACTCAGGAAACACATCTTAGGGATTCCAGGAGATCCTGCCACTCTTCTGTAAAATAAAATTAAAATAAAAAGCACTAACTCTCAAAACACCAAAGAATTCAGTTGGCTTGTCAGAATCCAGTTTAGTTTAGCTAACAATCATTGACCACCTGGTGAAGTGTAAGTCATTGGATTATAACTGACTTAAACTGGTAACGCAAAGAAATTGGGAAATGGATTGGGGGCTGGGGGAGCCACAGTAAGACTCAGTGTATCCACAACCAGTCACAACATTTGACAGACACTTACACTGTCTAAATCTGTTTACCCAGGCCACTTTTCTTCTGTTTCTCGACCAGATGCTTATTAATTTAAGACATTTTGAGGTCCTAAATTTGGTGTCACACTTGTAAGACTCAGTAGCCCAGGTGGAGGTGGCTTGGGCAGGGTAGTATAATTGAGATAATAAAAAATAGACATAACCAGAATGTTTGCTTCAGGCATGTGTGTGTGTGTGTGTGTGTGTGTGTGTGTGTGTGTGTGTGTGTGTATGAGTACATCCTTTTTTTTTTTCTACATTTTGAGACAGAGTCTCTTACTGGTTGCCAGCTAAGCTCAGGGAGTCAGTCTCTGTCTCCTTAGCTCTGGGCTTAAATGTAGCACTCTGCCTATCACTTTACTGACTCAGCTATTGCCCCAGCCCTAGAGTAGGTTTTGAACATGGACCTGAAAGGATTTCCCAAGGCATTAGGTAGGAACTGAGTGATAAACAGATGATCCCCAGCTGGTGATGTAGGAGGGAAACACAAGTGTAGGTCCTGAGGGTAGGAGATAGTCATTCTCTGTATTGGATGTTGCTAAGTGGTCCAGGAGGATGAAGGCTGCGTACCAGCCGTTGGTTTTAATGAGAGGGGAGCGCTGATATCCTTGACTCATGGTGACCTGGATAAGAACAGTGTCAGTGGAATGGTGAGGACCTGGCTGCTGTGGGGCCACTTGAAAGTGAGTGAGGAGAGGACCTGGAGACAACATGGATTCTTTGGGAGGGATTTTCCACAAGGAAGAGCAGACAGATGAGCAGTGCTGATGGAGAGTGGGTGCTAAGGGAGGTTAGTTTCTTATTTTCAGAGGGAGAATTAGCAGCGTGCATTTGTTCTGATGGGAATGATGCAAGAGTCCTGGAATAGAGACAGGGGATAGAAGGGAGGAAAAGGTTCTCAAGTAGGTCAAAGAGAAAAGAACTAATGAGTGAGAGGAGGAGGGACGCCTTGATCTGAGCAAGGCTAGTTGACGCGCACCAATACTTTGGAGGTTGTTAGATGAGATTGTTGGGTCTTTTGGGAAGAAAGGTCTCATGGGCTGGTGCTGCAGCTTAATTGACCACAGAATGTTGGCCAAGCATGCACAAAGTTCTGTGTTAACTGTGTATACAGTTCCCAGCACTGTATACACCAGTCATGTATGGGGAGCATGTCTATAGTCCCAGAACTTGGAACGTGGAGGCAGGAGATCAGGAATCCAAGGTTATTCCCAGATACACAGTGAATTTGAAGCTGGTCTGGGCTTCATGAGATGCTGCCTCAAACACACACACACACACACACACACACACACACACAAAATAAAAAACCCACACAAAAAAAGCAATATTCTAATTTCATTTCTGTTGCTGTGATAAAATATCCTGGCAAAAAAGCAACTTAGAGAAGAAAGGGTTTATTTGGTTTACTATCCATTATTTCAGAGAAACCAAGCAAGGAATTAATGCGGCTAGTCACATCCCTTCCATAGTCAAGAGCAAAGAGAGTAAATGCATCCTTGTTTTCTTCTAGCTTTCTCCTGTCTTATGTGGTTCAGATCCCCTTCAAAAGGAATGTTGCTCCCCAGAGTGGGCTGGGTCTTCCTGCTCAGTGAACAATCAGTACAATACCCCTTGGGCATGCTAACCTGACCTAGACAATTCCTTATTAAGACTTTTTCCCCCAAGTGAATCTAGGTTGTGTTAAGTTGGCAGTTAACACTAGCCAGCACGAATAACAAAGGTCTTAGCAGAGAATAAGAGTTGGGGAAGAGGCATTGTATGCTTGAAGAAGGAAATATGAGATTGCCATGCATCTGCCCATTGGTAGAGAGAGCTATCCATTGTGACTGTTGAGTGGCATTGAAGGTACCAGTGGGTGCTGGTAAGACTGATCATCATTGGTGGGTGTCTTAGTTACTTTTCTATTGATGTGACAAAACACCGTGACCAAAGAAACTTATAGAAGAAAGAGTTCATTGGGGACTCAGAGTTTGAGAGGATGAGTCCATGACCATCAGACCATCAGACTATCATGGTAGGGAACATGGCAGCAGGCAGGCAAGCATGGTGCTGGAGCAGTAACTGAGAGCTTACATCTGATCCACAAGCACAAGGTAGAGAGAGCTAATTGGCTCCTGAAACCTCAAAGCCCATCCCAGTAACATACCTCCTCCAACAAGGTCATACCTCCTAATCCTTCCCAGACAGTTGTACCAACTGGGGACCAAACATTTAAACATATCCTCCTGAAAAGATACAGAGAGGAGATTCTATTAATTATTTAGGATATAAAAATAGAGCTACAAAAAAATTAGACCCCAAAAGGTGCAAATTAGGAGAGATCGACTACAGACTCTATCCTCATTCAAACCACCACAGTGGGGTTTGCCCTGACCTCAGCCAGCAGTAAACATACAGGATGAGGTGCATGAAGGAAAGTCCCAAGGTGCCAAGCAAATACCAGACAACTGAGGCACGTGTGAGTGTTGATGACGGTTGGTCATCTCATTTGGCATCTGGGATGGGTAAGGATGACAGGAAGACCTAAGGATGACATGGAGGGTGTGAGGGCCAATGAGAAGCTGGCAAAATTGGTGACTTGGAATTACTAGTGGGGTCCTTAGAGCTGGGCACTGGAAGGAGAGAACGCAAGGCTGGGGAGGGAAGTTCAGAGAAGAGATGCATCAGACTGAGTTTAGAGAGGTAATAAAAGTGCTGTCACGTGACCATGACCGTGCATGATGGAGGCAGGAGAACATCTGTGTGTTTAGGCACGTGCATGTCTGAATGTTGACTGATAACAGAAGGATTAAAGGGCAGAGCGATGTGAGATGTGGTCAGCTCATGGTCACTGGTGGAAGCAAGGCTGTGAGTGTCAGGCAGAGGCAGAAATGGATGTCCTGGCTTCTGTTTATATCCACCTATCAGATGAGGAGGTGGGGGAACTGAAGCTCAGGGCTTGTGTGCTCAGCCCATAGAATGGACAGTGTCTGCTTGACATGAGGGAGTGGGATGCTGAAGGAAGCTTAGTAGGGCCCTGCCTGCACAGAAGGGAAGGGAGGTAGAGTCTAGTGTTCAGTCTGTCCCCAGTCCTAACTCGCGCCTGGTTGATGAGAACATGGCTTAGGTGTTTTTGCTATGTGTTGGTCTGTGCCAAGCACACTAGGTGAATCATTTGCCTCTAAAAACAACCTCCATTGGTGAGTGCTTGTTACATGACGTCACCGTTCAAGTTCACGTAGCCACTCAGTCATGGGAACAGGATTCAAACCCTGGTCTTTTTCTGCTTGGCCATTAGCTCAGGCTTATTATTGACTAGCTCTTACACTTAAATTAACCCATAATTCTTATCTATATTTAGTCACGTGGCTTGGTACCTTTTCTCAGTTCTGCCTACACACCTTGCATCCTCTGTGTCTGGCTGGTGACTCCTCTGTTCTCCTTTCTCTTCCTGTCTGTCTCTAGTTAGAATGTCCTGCCTAACCTTATTCTGCCATTGGCCAAATAGCTTTATTGACCAACCAATCAGGGCAACACATTTTCACAGCCTACAGAACAATATCATCCATCAGTGGAGCGTTTTGCATGATAAATTTGCTTGATATGGTGTCAAGACCCAACTGTAAGGATCTCAGGGAACCTTTAAAACCATCTTCAGATGTCCCAGGGTGATTCAGAGTTGGAGGCCAGGGATGCTTCTCCTCCTCCTCCTCCTTTATAGTTCCTTGCACAGTGTACAAAGCTGTGAGAGACCTCAATTCTTTTGTTAGTAAAAAAAAGTGTTAAGAGCCATCACTTCTTGTTAGCAGATCTGTGGCTTTCATCTGTGGGTTCAGAAGGAGTCTTTGGCTTCTTGTGTTGTGACCACGGCTGTTTCTTCTCTCCTAGCTGAGCAGGAGGACACACAGAAGAAAACCTTCACCTGCTGGATCAACTCGCAATTGGCAAAGGTGAGGAGGACAAGGGTGGCGTCGGGCTGTGAAGACAGTTGTCCTTACTCCCGAAGCTCTTACCCCAGGGCAGCCGGTGCCTGGAATTCCAGCTCCTGGGAGTTGGAGGCAGGAGGATCAGGGGTTCAAGATGAGCCATGGTTGTATAGTGAGTTCCAGGCCTGCTGGTGCTCCATGAGACCCTGTCCAACAAACAGATGAACACCAGAACAAGACACAGTGATTGACATGTGGAAGGTCATAGAATGTCTTTTTATAAGAGAATGTGCTGGCGCTCACCGTGGTGTCCTGGTTTATTGGTTATTCTTTCCTGGAACAAGAAAATGCCAACTGGAAAGGACCTGGACAGTGCTGTGAAAATATTTAGAGTGATAACACTTCTAGGGATGACATAATAACAATGTGATGTTTGTCTGTATTGAATGATGTGTGTTGTCATGTGTGACGATGATGAATGCTTATGACATCTGCTGTTTTGAAATCATAGCTTATTAAACAGCACACTGTGGACCACCATTTATTTTCAATTTAATTTTAGTCTTTTTGTTTTGGTTTGGTTTTTGTTTTTTTGAGACAGGGTTTTATTGTGTAGTGCTGGCTGTCTTGGAACTTGCTTTGTATACCAGGATGGCCTCGAACTCACAGAGATCCACCTGCCTCTGCCTCTCAAGTGCTGGGATTAAAGTACAGTTTAAGTTTTTGAGATGAGGTTTTTCAGGCTGGTCTTGAACTCTTAGATCTGAGTCTCTCAAGTGCTGGGATTAAAGTACAGTTTAAGTTTTTGAGATGAGGTTTTTCAGGCTGGTCTTGAACTCTTAGATCTGAGTGATTCACCTGCCTTAGTTCCCCAGTAGCTGTGACTACAGAAGCAGTACCACCTAACTCACATTTTCTGTCCGTTCTTCTGTTGGGCATTGAATTCATGGCTAAGGTTGTACACTAGGCTAATTTCCTACCGTTGAACTGTATTCTTGAATCTCCTATGGCTATTTTCATTTATATATTCATCCATCCATCCATCCATCCATCCATCTACCACCTATCTACCTTTTTTTGTTTGTTTGTTTGTTTTTTTTGAGACAGGGTTTCTCTGTGTAGCTTTGGAGCCTTTCCTGGAACTCACTCCATAGCCCAGGCTGGCCTCGAACTCACAGAGATCTGCCTGTGTCTGCCTCCCTGAGTGCTGGGATTAAAGGTGTGTATCACCACCGTCCGGCCCTACCTATTTATTTATGTGTACACATATGTATGCATAAAGATGCCCATGGAGACCAGAAGAGGTCACCAGATCTTTTGGGGCTGCAATTTTGAGCAGCCAAATATTGGTGCTGGGAACTGAACTTGTTTTCTTTGTAAGAGCAGCATGTGCTCTGAAAGGGTAAGCCATCCCTCCAGACTCATTTTCTTCCTTCCTTCCTTCCTTCCTTCCTTCCTTCCTTCCTTCCTTCCTTCTTTCCTTCCTTCCTTCCTTTTTTTTTTTTTTTTTTTTTTTGAGACTGGGTCTTGCTATATAACTCTGGCTGACCTGAAAGCTACTATGTAGGCCTTGAACTTTTGGCCACCCCTCTGCCTCTGCCTTCAAGTGCTGCGATTTCAGGATTATGCCTCTTTGCTAGCCTTCTAGATGAATTCTAAATGATTTCATGGTATCACTATGTGAGAGATAGTATGATTCCCACAGAGAAGGCCTGTGGCTTGACCCTGGTCACACATTTGGCATGGGAGTATTCTGGGACACAAGTCTAGTCTGTACCTAGGGGCCTCAATCCAAATGCCACTCCATCCTCACTGAGAACCTCAGATAACCTGGATGCCTGATGAATGAATGACTCTCGCCTCTGCCTCCCTCTCCACCCATCCCACACAGTGCACAACATTCTGTCCAAAGGGAGACGCATCCTTAGCAATGCAGCCTGCTCCCAAGGGGTCGCCATGGCCTGATTCTGAGTGTCTTTGTGTTTTCCATGCACAAAGTTGAGGGCTGTAAAAGCTCCACTCAGAAAGAGTGTTGTGTGACTGGGAATATGCCACGAGATAAATCGGGCTGACTGTCTCACCGTGCTCTAGAGTGTAGCTGGTGAGTGCCATGTCAGTCTCCTAAGATAATTTCTGCTGAATCTTAGCTGTTTTGGAAGACACGGCACTCACTTAGGAGATGCTTAGCGGTGTTTTGAACCATTTTCGGATTATTTTCCTCTTTTCCTTTGGCAGCACACACCCCCCTCGGTTATATCTGACTTATTCGCAGACATTAAGAAGGGGCATGTCCTCCTGGACCTGTTAGAAGTGCTCTCAGGGCAGCAGTTGGTAAGATTTCCAAAGGGCACCAAGACACTTGGCTGGTTTTTTTGTTTTGTTTTGTTTTGTTTTAAATGTACTTCCTGTTTGTGAGGAATGTGTGTGCTTGAATTTTTAGCCTCGGGATAAAGGATCAAATACATTCCAGTGTAGAATCAACATAGAACATGCCCTGACATTCCTGAAAAAACAGTCGGTATGTATGAATCAAACCTGCCAATTCACAGGAGGGACGGGTTCAGTGGGAGGGTCGCCCCCTTTAACCTGTGCTTCTCTGTTTGCAGATCAAGCTGATAAATATCCATGTTGCTGATATCGTAGAAGGAAACCCGTCCATTATTCTTGGCCTGATTTGGACCATCATACTGCACTTTCATGTAAATATTGTAGTGATACGAGTATTACTAATCTAATACACATGGCAAGTGTGACATGATGTCATTCAGGCCAAAGCTGCTTCTGTAAACAGGACTTGAGATCTCCAACAAGTCGAAAGCTTATGGCAAAGGCTACTTTTCCAATGTTTGTGTGTAATATATATATTGAATATGTGTGTATATATCATATACATTATGTACACATATACATTTTTATATATGCACGTATATATTTTTGCACATACACACATGCACACATACAGTTTTTATTTGTTTTAAAGATGGGGTTTCACTATGTAGTCTTGGCTAGCCTGGAGCTCTCTGTGCAGATGAGGCTGCCCAAACTCACAGAAATCACCTGCTTCTGCCTTCCAAGTGCTGGGATTAAAAGTGTATACCACGCCTGGTGGTGGTGGCACATGCCTTTAATCCCATTACTCAGGAGGCAGAGCCAGGTGGATCTCTGTGAGTTCGAGGCCCTCCTGGTCTACAGAGCGCGATCCAGGACAGGCACCAACACTACATAGAGAAACCCTGTCTCAAAAAAACACAAAACAAACAAAAAAAGTGTACACCACCAAGCTTGTCTTGTATGAAAGATTCCTCAAATGTTGGTGTCGGGTGGCATCTGTCACTCATCTGCGGAGTGACCTTTTTTGATGAGTACAGACTGGCTTTGGGGTAGGATTTCAGTCCAGTTTTGACCAGCAGTACTTCCCTGGACACCTGCCAGTGTTGAGAACTTTGAATAGACAGATGTGCTGCTTTCATGCCTTTGTCCTTTATCTGCCTCTGTTTCCTCCGTTCCCCCTTGAGGTGTGGTGGGAGTTCTGAGTAGGCGGCCTCCTCTGCCTCACTGCATGTTGCTGAGGGAAGCTTCAGTCTTCCTCTTGTGTTTTCTCTGTCATCTGTCCCCACTCCATTCTCCTGGCACTGTAAACAGACACAGAGGCTCCCTGATACAAAGACATGCATCTGGCTGCTCCACGGAAGACAGGTGGCCAGGTCCGGCGGCTCACTCCTGTAATCCTAGCTTTGGAAGGCCACAGCAGGAAGACTGCTGGGCGTCCAGGGTTAGCCTGAGCTCAAGTCAGTTTCACGTCCGACTGGATTACAGAGTAAGGCCCTGTCACAGACAAAACAAAAACAGAAGATAAGTGAAGTACCCTGGGTCCCTGAATTGCTGTGGGACTGAGAGTCCCACACCCTCTCAGGAGGACATCAGCAACAGTGACCAGCCCACTGGCTAGGAAAGGAAGCTGTTTGTTTTTCCTTTGAATTATGAAGAGACACCATGTGTGAAGACATGGCAGGAGGAAGGGCGGGAGGGTGTCTGCAGAACATTGACTTGTTTTCTGCCACACTAGTTCAGGCTGAAAACCCTCCACGCTGGATGAGCTCTCGTTGGAATAAGCTGCACCTCCAGGCTTCTCGGGATGCTTTGACTCTCAAAGTAGTTCTTATTTGTTTAGTGAATCCCTGTTTGGATTTCAGTCACAGTCCAAATTTCAGTTAATCCAAAGAAGGCATGTGGAAGGCCTTTGACCATTTTGCTCTTGCTCTCCATTTGGACTGTGAATGTCCAATGTTCCCTGTCCCGTCCTGAATTAACCATCACGGTGCCGGTCTAAACTGACTCTGCATGGAGAGTGTTTATTATTGTTGCTCTAAAAATCACTATATAATTATGTGTGTATCGGGTAACCCATGCTTATCTTAGAAAGACTTAGAGTATTGCACAACTGATTGTTATAAAATTTGGATTTTTTTCCTGGATGTGTGCATTTGTAGCTAGAACAGAATAATGTGCGTGTGGATGTTGAGAACTAAATTTGCAAGTGTAGCTTTTCCTCTGGGAGAACGGGGAAGTGGAACTGGAGACAGAAAACAGGACCAAATATGGGAAAGATGTTAAAACTGGATAATTGGGGGCTAGAGAGATGATGGTTCAGTGGTTAAGAGTTCTTGCTGCTCTTTGCAGAGGGTCTGAGTTTGATTCCCAGCATCCAAATATCAATTTATAACCATCTATAATTCCATTTCCTCTTCTGATCTCTGTGGGCACTCGACACACAGACATATATGCAGCCAAAACATTCACATGCTTAAAATAAGAATTAAAAATTTTGGATAGGTTGTAGGTGTTTATCCCCACTCCCATATCTTTCTATGTATTTTAGGTATAGTTAAAATCTTCAATATAGGTAATAGAAAATAAAATTATTCACAGTCCATCATTCATAGGTAACTGAGAATAATTTAATATCCAATCTTTATGTATACAGCAGGAATTAATACATAGTCATGTATGAGTCCTGCATTAAGTAGATCACACCAACCAAGGACTGAGGATAGTTCTGAAAAATGTTTCTATCTAAACTAAAGGAATGTAAACTTTTTTCTTGGCATTATTCTGTTATGTAGCATAACGATCATTTTCATAGCATTTACGTTGTGTTGTACATGTTATAGGGAACTCAGAGATCACTTTCTGAGGCAGGGGGATTTGCATAGGTTATATGTGAAGAATATGCCACATACTACAAGCATCTACAGCTGCCAGCACCGGGTGGAAGCCCGTCCCCTTGGATACTGAAGCATAGTAATATCTTAACAACATGGGGTCTCATTACCCATTCTGTTCCAAATGGGGCTGATGAGCATCTCTCTGAGTTTATATATATTTTAACAGAGGTGTATGGCATTGGTTAAAAAGTACTCTGTCTCATTAATGGGCAGCCAGAACGCTCAGAGTTATTTCTGATTGTAAGTAGCTTCTGTTATATCCTTAAGATAAAATCTTTGTGTACACCTGTAATAATTCATGGGCCAAAGTCTTAGAATTGGAATTCTGACACAGGCTTTGCCATTTGAAAGCTGTAAAAATTGGTTTGTGACTCTGTTTTAAGTCATCTTGTTCAAATCTAAGACACACAGAAAAAGATATGCAAATTTACATGTCAAGTGCAGTGAGTTTCCATAAATTAAACATACTTACCTTATCACCACCCAAGATACAAACAGAACCCTGCTGGCGTTCCAGCTCTTCTCTTTCCCTAAAGGTGCCCATCCTCTGAGCCCTGTTGGGAGGCAGCTTAGTGTTGCTAATTCCACAGAGGTGGAATTACTCTCAGAGGAGTTTACTTTTGGGCATCGTGGGTACCACACACACATGTGGTGCACATATATGCATACATATATACAAGCAAAGCATTCATGAACATAAATAAATCTAAGAAAAAGAAGAGGGATTTATTTATTATTAGCATTATTATACGTGTGTGTGTGTGTGTGTGTGTGTGTGTGTGTGTGTGTGTGTGTGTGTGTACATGCACACACCATGGCTTGCATGTGGATGTCAGCAGACACTTTTATGGAGTTGCTTCTTTCACCTTCTTTGGGGGTTCTGGGAATTGCATTCAGGTTTGCAGGCTTGTGCAGCAAGCACCTTTATCTGCTAGTCCATTTTACTGGCCCGTGTTTTTCATGTTCTTAATGGTGATTTTCTCTTTGGGGACTTGCCTGCCCTGTGTTCATCTATTTTTTTTTTTTTCTTCATGTGCTTTTGTTCTTAATGCTATGTAATAAGAGGCGATGCCTTCCAGTCCATCCAGTCTCTAAAGGCACTTGACTGGGAGATCCACTTAGTTCTTTTCAGTTGAATCCATCAGCACTGGTAGTGCTTAGTGGGATCTTTAGGGGATGAATGGATGCTGGCCCCTTGTGCGATGCCGTTCTTGGGTCAGGTGCAGGATAACCCCTATCTAGACCGAAGAAAAGCCAAATTATAGTCCCAAATGTCAAAGGCTGACACTCCGTCATTTTCAGAGTTCATTTCAACCAGAATACATTGTCATTGCTAAAGAATGCTTTTTAGGTGCTTTGGATGGAGTAGCATGTGCTAACATGCTTGTTAACAATTGTACTCTCCTCAGATTGAGGAGCTTGCTCGGAATCTGTCTTGCGATTACAATCAACCTTCCCTGGAGGTTGCGAATGTGGCTGACTCATCTCCTACCTCAAGTCCTCCAGCTAAGAAGTGCTCCAAAGCACAAGCTCAAGCAAGATGGCAGTTGTCTGCAAAGAAGGCTCTTCTTCAGTGGGCCCAGGAGCAGTGTGCCACGTAAGTAGTTTGCTGTGCCCGGAACAGACTGGGCAGCTCTGTCCATCCATACAACCTCCTGGACTTCCAGCAGTCAGGCTGACTAGCTGGTACCCTCACAGAAACACCATTTCATAGTGAATCTTCCAGAAGTGGATGTTGGTAGGCTTAGCTGCTTCTGATTTCAAAGATGGCAACTTTCCTCCAGTGGCTGTGTTTAAGTGGTTTATTGCTATGGGCAGATGAAACAATATTTAAGCTCCCTCACGTTTCTTTTTGAGATGTGGGGGGGCGTTTCTCACTGTATTAACCTGGCTGTCCTCAAACTCATGCCCACCTGCCTCTGGTTCGTATGTGCTGGGATGAAACGTGCACACCACCATGCCGGGCATTAAATATCTTTCTTTGGGTACAATTCCCCTGTGCGTCTAGAAGGCAGCATTAGGTCTAGGGTCTTACCTACATGTGTGAACTGCTTGTCTTGTTACAAACTACCAGACGGAAACCACTTAGGGGGCGAAGAGTTTGTTTTGTCTCACAGTTCCAGGGACACCTTTGATCATGGTGGGGAAGGTGTGTCAGCAGAAGCCTGAGGAGGCGGGTCACAGTGCAGCCACAGTTAGGAAGCCATGGACCTTCGTGCTTAGCTTGCCTGCTCCTTTTGATTTAGCCCAGAGCCCCCAGCCCATGTATGTCTCACATTCATCTACCTGTTCTAGATGATCTCTTACAGGCATGCCCAGAGATCTTATCTTCCACGGTGATTCTAAATTCCATCAAGATGTCAGTCAGTGCAGATTAACAGTCATACCAACATCACCTCTTTGGAAGTCAAGACCATGTCTTTAACAAAATTTTTTAAAAATTACTTTTTATTATTATTATTATTATTATTATTATTATTATTATTATTATTGCATTGTGTGACTGTGGCACAAGCATGCCATAGCATGCCTGTAGAGGTCAGAGGACCACCTTATGGGCTTGATTCTCTCCTTCCACCTTTAGGTAGGTTCTGGGGATTGAACCCAGGCTGCCAGGCCTGTGTGGTAAGCACTTGACTTGCTGATTCATTTCACCAGACCAAGATAAATGTGGAATGAATGAAGGAGGCAAATGAATGAATGAAATAATTACTATGCGAAGTTGTATCATGGTGTGCTCCATTTTTATAGTTAGAAAGCCCAGGCCTCCTTTCTTGGAAACTTTCTAATTGATCCTAATCAATCAGAAAAGGAACCAAAGAAGATGTGGTTTTTTTAAAAAATTAATTTAATTTATTATTATTGTGTTTATGTATGTTGTGTTTATGGGTGTGTGGGTATGTGTGTACCACTGTGTGCACGTGGAGGTCAGAGGACAACTTTGTGGGGTTTGTTCTCTCCTTCTACTGTTAGGTGTGTCCTGAGGATTGGACTAGGCCACCAGCTTTATGTAGCAAGTTCTCTACCTGCTGAGCCATCTCGCCAGCCTGGGATGGATTTTTTTTTTTTTTTTTTAATAGAGGGGATAAAAGGAAGTTTGATTTCTTTTACTCTTTTTTAAAAAGTTTTTTTAAAATAAAAAACATTAATTATGTGTATGGATGTGTACATGTAAATATTAAGGAGCCCAGGGGCGTAGGATCCCTGCCTTAGTCACTGTTCTATTTCTGTGAAAAGACACCATGACCACAGCAACTCCTATAAAGGAAAACATTTCACTGGGGCTGGCTCACAGTTCAGAGGTTTAGTCTATCATCCTCATGCATCCTCATGGCGGGGAGCATGGCTGCATGCAGGCAGACATGGTAGCTGAGAGTTCTCCATCTGGATCTGAAGGCAGCAGAAAGAGAAGTACCCTGTGGGCCTGGCTTGAGCCCTTAAAACTTCAAAGCCCACCCCCAGTAATGCTCTTCCTCCAAAAAGGCCACACCCACTCCGACAAAGCCACACCCACTCCAACAAAGCCACACCTACTCCAACAAGGCCACACTACCTAATAGTGCCATTCCTCTGTGGCCAAGCATTCAAGTTTATGGGACCATTTTTATTCAAAGCACTATGCCCTCACTCTATTCTTCTTAGCTCCTCCTACCTCCCCCCCTTTCTATCCAGATCCACCCCCTTTCTGTCTCATTAGTTAGAATAGCTTCTAAGGGATAATAATAAAATATAATAAGATAAAACAAAAACTAACACATCAGAACAGGACAAAACAAACAGAAGGGAAAGAACCCATGAAAAGGCCCAAGAAACAGGTATAGACGCAGAGACCCACTCATTTTGCACACTCAGGAATCTCATAAAATCTCTCAACTGGAAGCCATAATATATGTGCTAAGAACCTGTAGTGTAAAAAGAGAGGAAAATAATGTAAATAAAAGGATAAAAATATGATTAAAAAAATCCCTGAAACAACAAGGAAGCTGCCAAGATACCTTTGAGCTTGTTTTTTGTTGACCATCCACTGCTGGGCAGGCAGCCACCCTTCAGAGTGATTTGTTTCCCGGTGAGACTCTGTTAATCCCACCGGGTGAGAATAATACCACGACCACAATTTAACACCAGATTTGAAGCAAGCTTTCATTAGATACTGACCAGGAGGATGGACTCTGACCAGGTCCACCCTTGGGTTCCCAGGAAAATGGTGACGAATCACATTTTGCAGAGACTTAAAAAGGCAATACCCACAATTCACCACACTTCCAATCAGGGCAAGCATACATCCTGACGTCTTTCCTTGCCCGCCTCCCTCCTGGGGTTAAGCACATCCGGTGCAGACCGGTCGAGCAAACATGGGACTAATTTATTCTTAACTGCAAACAGAGCTCTTAGCCTTCAAGGAATACTTTTTGTTTTGGTCTCACAACTCCCTTGGGGAAAACAAAATTTCCATTAGCAAGTGACTGTCAATCAGAGACAGCTTCTGGGTTAGGGATGAGGACATGTGTCCATTTCTTGCAGTCCTAGGACCCCATCTGGTGCAGACCGGTGCAGACCTGTGCATGCTGTCTCAGTCTCTGTGACTTCCCATGTGTGCAGATCTGTTGCTTTCGAGGGCCTTGTTTCCCTGGTGTCCTCTCCCCTCTGGTTCCTACACTCTTTCCGCCTCCTCTTCTGAAGGGTTCCCTGCATCCTGAGGGATGCTCAGGGCCAGTGCTCAGTTGGGGCTGGCTCCTGCTCTCAGCTCTCCACCCTGACTTTTTGCCTGTTAGTTGGATTAGCATCTCAAAGCATCCCCTGAAGCTGGAATATCTTGGGTTAAAGTCCTAGTCACTAGACTTTCCAACTGGCATCCTTAGACATCCAATCTTTTCTTTTTTCAGTGCTGGAGATTAAAGTTAGGGCCTCACCTGTGCTAGGCAAATGTTTTACCACGGAGTAACCCCCTCAACCCCCTGAGTAGCTTTTACTATTTGATTATTAATATTAAGTTTCCCTTTTTGTGGGGTATTAAAAGAAATTCTAGCCGGGTGGTGGTGGCGCATGCCTTTAATCCCAGCACTCGGGAGGCAGAGGCAGGCGGATCTCTGTGAGTTCAAAGCCAGCTTGGTCTACAAAGCGAGTTCCAGGACAGGTGCAAAGCTACACAGAGAAACCCTGTCTCGAAACCCCTGCCCCCCGAAAAAAAAGGAAAAAAAAAAAAGAAAACTTTAAAAGAAATTCTAGTACTATAATATTTCATACATTTTGTAGATAACTATACTCTTTTATAGGGCTTTGCTAATAAGTATAGAAATGTGATTGATTTAAATTACAGATACACTAATGTTCAGTCCTGGGATTGGCCAGGCAGTCCTGAGTAAGAGAATACTCTGTAATGAGGGAGAAAGGCAAGGCTTTACCTCTTGAGTAAAGAGGTGGGACTGAGACCTGAGGGGAAGCCTTTGAATATGTGGAGAATATCTATATCTTATGGATTAGGAGCTTTGCTTTGAGAGTAAGAAAGGAGGCAGATATGGCCGCTGCATGGTTAGAGAAAAGGTGTTTAGGTGGGTAAGGTACACAGGGCCCTAATCACGTCAGGCCCTGTGAGCCAGGGTGAGAGGTATGACAGTGGAAAACTGTCTGTCCTTAGACTGTTTTAGGGGTGTGGTTTGGTGGTACCTCGTGTGTTCCTGTGCAGCAATCCCACACTCGACCCCCGACAATCTCCATCTTCCACAGTTGAAATTCTATACCTATTAAATAATAATTCCCTAGTCTTCCTGCCTAGCTGCTGGACGCCACCCATCTGTTTTCTGTCTTGTCTGTTTGGCTGATTGACCCACAAGGCATCAGATAGCATTTGGCCTTTTTGATGGGGTTGTTTCAATCGGCACAATGTCTTCTAAGAGTCATCCATTTTTTTTTTTTTAAATGTACTTAAATATTTATAGATTCACAATGTTAAATATTCAGGTTACCGCTATAGGCAGATGTTTCCTTTTTTTATTTATTTTATAACTTAACTTAATTTTACATATCAGCCACAGATTCCCCTGTCCTCTTTCCTCCCGCCCTTCCCCCAAGCCCCCCCCCCCATTCCCATCTCCTCCAGGGTGAGGACCCCCCTGGAGATTCAGCTCAGCCTGGTAATTCAGTCTAGGCAGGTCCGGTCCCTCTGCCCTTCACCCAGGCTGAGCAAAGTCATCCATCATTTTGTAACATAACTGAGCAGTTCCTTCCCTCGAGGTCTGGATTGTCCATGTGCTCCATTAATTACCCTTTTACCCACGACCACGACAACAGACTTTTGTTTGTTTGTTTCCGAGACAGAGTTTCTCTGTGTCGTTTTGGTACCTGACCTGGATCTCACTCTGTAGACCAGGCTGGCCTCAAACTCACAGAGATCCGCCTTGCTCTGCCTCCCAAGTGCTGGGATTAAAGGCGTGCGCCACAACCAACAGATTTTAAGCAGAGAAATGATGAAGTCCATCTGTTCATTGAGCAGCTAGGCATTAATTTGGTCCAAAGTATCATTTGATTTGCTCCATTGAGGGTAAAATATTGTTAGTGAGCAGCTAGGCATTAATTTGGTCCAAAGTATCATTTGATTTGGTCCATTGAAGGCAAAATATTGTTTCCTGTAGTAAATGATCTTGACTCATTGTAGAGGTCTAAAGCCAGACTTGAGCCAGTAGACGGTTAAATGAAGACTATCATGGGGTGGGGTGGGGGAGGTGCTGGAGGTGCCTCCAGATTCCAGGTCTCCTTCTGAAGTTTGATGCACTGGGTGGAGAGAGGACCCGGGAATCTCTATTTTCGATACTTTGCATCTCAGGAGATGCTGACGAGGTGGCAGGGACCACGCTTTGTGAACTGATGGCTCTGTGGTATTCTGAACGCTCTCACACTTGGCCTTGTACTTCTGTTGACAATAAGATTCAAATGAAAATTTCCCCTAGGATCATGGGCATATATAGCCTGTATTTGTTTCTCTGAATTGTTTTAGTTACCACTGAATATAGTGGAAACATTTGATTTTTTTTTTTTTTAAACAGCTGTCTATATTACATCCTTTTGCACAGGTCTGATTCTGTCAGTGTGACAGATTTTAAGTCAAGCTGGAGAAATGGGATGGCTTTTTTGGCCGTCATTCATGCCTTGCGACCGGACCTGATTGACATGGACAGCGTGAGGCACAGATCCAACAAAGAGAATCTCAAAGACGCCTTCAGGATCGCGGAACATGAGCTGCAGATCCCCAAATTGCTGGAGCCGGAAGGTAGAGAGCTCCTTTTTTCTTTGGGAACCTCCTTGTTTTCAGGTCCTGCACGAAGTTGATTTGAAGTAGCACCCTGCCCCCCAACCCACCCCCAACCGCCCGTGCTACTGTGCTAGTGATCGGAACAGTGTATTTTTGTGCTGGAAGATTTAACTTGACTCTTAATTGAATTTCATGGAATTAGGACTTTGCACTGATTACTTAACTTCCATTGCTGAGGGAGGGAAGTCGCCCTTGAATATAGGCAATGCCTTTTAATAAAGCAATTGGAGCCTTTGTCTTAATTTCCTTCTAGTATGTTCTGTGCTGTGTTCCTGATTCTGGTTTTCCTGAGCGGCAGCTCCCCTGCAAGACTCTTTAGTTTTGAATTACACTTGTCTGTGTGACGCTGCCCTATGCCAGCTCTCTCCTCCTGTGGCTGAGGGAGCAGCAGACCTCTTCCCTCTTCTCCTCATGTGGTTGGCCACACTTCGGCATTCATCCTGCTCAGTCCTTGTGTTTGATTATTAACAAGACAATTGTAAAATGCCAATTTTAACTCCATTTGCTTATTATTAAGATAATTTGTTTCTGAAGAACACTTTCCTCTGGGTTGTGTCGCTTCTCAAATGTACTGTACGTATTTGTAAAAAATTTACTATTGGTTTGGGAAACAAAGACAGAAGTGTAGTTGGAAGATTTTTCTGGTCCTGCCCAGGCCCTGCAGTCAGGACAAATCTCTTACCCACAGTCCCGCAGGCTTTTATAAAATAATCACACAGAGGCTTAATATTATTTATAACTGCTTGGCCATTAGCTCAGGCTTATTACTGACTAGCTCTTACACTTAAATTAACCCATAATTCTTATTTGTGTTTAGCCATGTGACTTGGTATCTTTTTTTCAGTTCTGCCTTGTCATCTTACTTCCTCTGTGTCTGGCTGGTGACTCCTGACTCAACCTTCCTCTTTTGCTGGCCCCACCTATACTTCCTGCCTGGCAACTGGCCAATCAGCATTTTATTAAACCAGTGTACAAGGATATTATCCCACAGCATTTCCCCTTTTATGTCTAAACGAAAAGGAAGGTTTTAACTCTAACTTAGTAAAATTACTTATAATAGAACAGTTATCAAGCAAGAATTACAGATACAATATCTAGTCTATTTGTATTTGGCAAAATTAAAAAAATATTCTATCTATCCTATATTTGTGAGTCTAAAGTTTTATGTCTAATTATCTTTTATCATAACCAAAGAAAATTATAACTATCTAGTCTTCAACTACATCAAAGACCTCAGAAGGATACAATATTACCTAAGTAAACAGAGCATTGTAAGCAGCTTCCAAAAATCTAGAATGATAGAGACAGCTGTATGTATGTCTGGATATTTACCCAAAGTTCCTCTGTAATGTTGGGGTATCAATCTTCAGCCCATAGCCCTAGTCTTTCAGTCATTTTTTTTCTGTGTCCTGTAGAATGTCTGGCAATTTCTTCTGCAAAGCAGGAACCTGAAGGACCATCTCACCTTGCAAAATTCAGTGGTCATCTTCCTATGGGTCCTGCATATCTAGTTTATACAACATATCATCAAGCAGTCAATACAAGGGCACTTTTTTTGACCAGTGGCTAACTTTTGCCAAAGAAAGCAAACTCCATAATTAGTTTTTTTTAGTGCTCATTATCTTCTCAGAAGTAGATTGGTGTTGCCAGGAGCAGACATGTCTCAATGTCCAGAAAGTCAAAGTTTGTAAAACATTTTAAATGCCATATTCTGTAGGTCTTTGAAGTGTTTGAAGATTACCTACCTAATTGAATTATTTCTCTCTATATATAATCTAGAAAACATGACTATAAGTTTGACTATCATAGAAGACTAATTATTAATCTGTATTTCTTAATTATCCATTATAATTTAAATAACCTGCACAAACATAATATCTTAAACAAGAGTAGAAATATACAGTATAACAAAATTAACTTTAAATTTGTATCAGTAAACTAAAATCTATACCAATGTAAAACATTTTAAACAAGTTGCTCTTTAAAAGTAGGTTCAACAATCTACCCTTTTATCCTATCATATCTATATCCTATATTTCTATATCATATCCTCCTTTCTTCTTTTTGAAAGATATTGATAGTGACCAATAACAATTTGTAGCCAACAACCTAAACAAAGACAAGCATCCATAATCCATTTTTTTGGGGAATGTCTTCCTGCTAATAAAGGGCTCTGTATTCTTATGGGGATCCTGAGAAAATTAAGAATTATGGTCAAGTCCTGACTGGAATAGTCTGTGAGGCTGCATTGTCTGAGCCAGTTGCCTTGAAACTGTTGTGGATGTTGGATGATCTGGGCGATGGTGTCACTGGAGACCTTTCCGGGGGGTCTTGGCTGGTCAAACCTGATGTGTCTTAATCTGGAACAAATCCATAGCCTGTTGATTCCTGTGGAAACAAAAGCAGAGCCTCCTTTCCAAAGCAACACATCCTTAGGTCCAAATTCTGAAGTCAAGATATCTTTAAAATATACATATTGGTTTAACTGAGCAGCCTTTACAATCAAATGTCTATCTGCAATTAAAAGATCTCAAACATAATCCAGATTCTCTGTGTAATATCAATCTTTACTTGGCTCTTTTTTTATATTACTTTTATTGCCTCTTTAAAGACTTTTTAAAAACTTTCTGTTTTTTTATATAATTGTCCATATTCCTTTTCCTCTCTCTTCCAAGCCTACATATATTTTTAGATACACTGTAAACCATTTAAGGTCTTATTCCATTTGAATCTGTCTTACTGTGACTATGTTGCTTTAAACTGCAGCATTACTAGGACTGACATGGCAGCTTTGGCTGCTGGCTCCACCCACCTCAGCTTTCCAACATGGCGGAACTATATTTACCTCCAGCTTTGGGGGAAAAATGCTCATCCCCGGACTCATCCCCAGAGGCAGTAGGTCTATGTTTCCACCCAGCAGTGTGTAGCCAAAAATCCTCTTCTTTTTTTTTTTTTTTTTTGTACTAGCAAAAGCTAAATTCACCACACAGTGTGCTGCATGGCTCGGTGGCAGGAATCGCCATGCTGCACTGTAACCCATAAGCTGTGAACCCCCCAATACTGTAGCTCAAGCATGCAGCCTGCAGTGTCTCTGCATCACAGATTTCCAGAAAGACACAACTAGGAAGCTGCTCTTGGCTCCATTTTAGAACCCTTTTTTAAAGCTTTCTCAGGTTTTGGGTGGAAATTCTTGCCCCATGTCTGGACGCCATTTGTAGTTGGAAGTTTTCCTGTGCCACACCCAGTCTGCAGTGGCTCAGACCCAAGTAAATACACACAGGCTTATATTAATTAAAACTGCTTGGCCATTAGCTCAGACCTACCACTGACTAGCTCTTACACTTAAACTCAGCCCATTTCTGTTACTCTAGATGTTGCCATGTGCTCTGTGGCTTTACCTGTGTGCCATTACATGCTGCTCACTGGACAGTAGGCTGGTGTCTCCTGACTCAGCCTTCCTCTTCCCAGAACCTCCTCTTCTGCTGGCCCTGCCTATACTTCCTGCCTGGCTACTGGCCAATCAGTGTTTTATTGAACCAGTGTACAAGGGCATTATCTCACAGCACAGAAGGTCTGCTGAGTTTGAGGCCAGCCTGGGACACATAGAAAGGTTCTAAGCCGGTCAGGTCTACATACTGAGGACCTGTCTTTAAAAAACAAAGCAATCAAGGAAGTAGGGAAGTTAGGCAAGTGAGCTGGGTCAGCAAGACTGCTCAGTGGGTAAAGGAATTTGCTGCCAAGCCTGGTTTGCTAATTCAGTTCTTGGGAATCACATGGGAGAAGGAAAAAAACCAACTCTTCCAAGTTGTCCTTTGACCTCCACATAGATGTTATGACGTGTGCCTTTCCCAGCCAAATAAAAAGTGCCAGAACACAAAGTTACAGAAGTGCTGTAAAGGACTGGTGGAAAGCACAGTGAGGTAGCAGATGCAGGGACAACTTGTAGCTCTAGCTGTCTGTGCTGTAGATTAGACGTGATCAGTGCACACCTCTCCAAACAGCATTTAACACACGCACCTAGACTTGTTTATTATAAATTTGACTTCTTATAAAGCCGGTATAGCACATAATTGGTAAATAACGAAGTGCATGATATACTTTGCTATGAAGTCCAAATAGACCAAGAATGCTTTTGTTGAATTTTACCACATTCTTGTATCAACCTAGAGGCTTCAGGTTGCAGCATTATGAGGGTAAGTTGACATCAATGTCAGTTGGTGGTTTTCTTTATGTTAACATGGAGGAGGAGGAGAAGGAGAAGGAGAAGGAAGAATCCAACTTGCTCTTCAGTGGCAAATCTTTTTTTTGCTTAGTCAAATATTAGTTTTTTATGTTCATTGCAATGTGGCAGGTCTAGACAAGACATAGTTTAGCATCTGTGTCATTAACAGTTGCCCCTGTGAGCTTTTGTGGAAGTCAGTTAAAAGGACAAATCAGGTCCTCATATTGGTACTTTTGTGGTGTGAATACAGCCAGCCTGGTGGTTTGGTTTCTAGTTGCCATCATCAAATGGTGAAATGGAAGATGGGTGACATGGTTCTCTTTTCTCATTCAGATGCAGATGAGTGTTGATGTATGCCTGAGGCAAGATAGGGTTAGCAGAGGCCAGCCTGGGCTACCTAGTGAGGCCCTATTTAAAAGTACATAGAAAGATAAAGATTTAGTAGACAGGAGTAATTCCGTAAAGCACAAATAGTAGCAAAACTAAAGTCTTTTCATTGGGAAGTGTTAAGTCTCAGTATGTTAAGGTAATTATTACATACAACGCAAATATTGGCCCATGGAAATCAAGTTTATTCATTCTGTGTAAATTCTGTATGTCCTGAACAAGTCTTCTATATAATGATACTTTTGGAATGGTTTACTGTCCAGATGCCTAGACTACTGTGCCAGGAATCAGTTACACTTGCTGTGTGTTCCTGTATCCTCAAGGACCCCACGCACCACGTCTCCAGAAGGAGAAATGCTTTAACTTTTGTTTCTCTGCCCCTCTGAGCCAGCATTCTACCTGCTTCTGATTGACTGCCGGTCTAAGTTCCGAGCTTCTGAACAGTGTTGGAGCCAGGAGGATGAGCAGAGATTGCTGGGCTGGTCCTTGAGTTCAGTTAATTCAAGAGCCTCTGTACCCAATGGCACAGGCCATGGACTTCTTGAGAGTCGATAGGAGGAAGTCTCTTCTATGGCTGACAGGTGGTGTGGTGTGTCTTACAGATGTCGATGTCGTGAATCCTGATGAGAAGTCCATCATGACTTATGTGGCACAGTTCCTGAAGTATTCGAAGGATGCCCCGGGTGTTGGAGCTCAGGTATGTCTTCCTAGCTGTCTACTCAGTTTCTTTTGATTGCACACTAATGGTTTGATTAAAAATATGAAATATAAGTCGCACATACAACTTAAATGTGCAGTCCATAGCAGTATGTAAACCATACAGGAAGTCATGATATAAAATAGTTTCAATATCCATAATGTTTCAGCCTCTTTTCTGGACACCACACTACATCCCTGGAAACTAATATTTGAATTTCTTGCACTGTATTCATTTTGTCTAATTTTTTTTCAAAGTTCAAGTGATGGTTTGTCAAGCTTTACTGAATTACCTAAACGGCTTCCAGATAGACGTTGTGTCAGTTCTGTGTTAGCATGACAAACAGATTGGATAAGTAACCTAAAAAGAGAAGAGATTTATGTTAGGCCACAGTTGAGAGGTTTGGGCCACGACCAGCCAGTGTTGGTCAGGTGGTACATCATAATGGGCAGCGTGTGGCAGAACCAGGGAAACACAGATGAGAAAGACTGGAGTTCTGTGGTCCTCCTTTGGGATATGCCCTCGATGACTGTAAGCTTTCCCCTGGGCCCGGCCTCTTAGCACTGTGCTGCTGGTCCTCTCTGGTGTTCAAGCCTGTAGCAGTGTTTGCCATTCAAGAGCCAAACTAGAGTAGACATTGCACAGGATAAGTTAGAAATGAAGCTACCTTTTGAACAATTTTAAGATTTATTTGGTCTTGTTTTGGGGAGATGGGGTCTCTCTATGTAGCCCTGGATGCCCTGGAACTCACTGTGTAGACCCGGCTGCCTCTTCCGTCCCGTAATCACCACACTTGCCTGTTTATTTTGGTATTTTGCCTGCATGTCTGTTTGCACTCCACATTCATGCGGTGCCCATGATAGCCAGAAGAGGGCATTGGATCTCCATGTGGGTGCTGGGAACCAACCCTGGGCCTTCTAGAAGAGCCATCTCCCCAGTCCTTTTGAACAACGTAGAGATAATACAATTTTGATCTATTGTAGCTTGTAGTTGATTTGCCAAAATACTCACATACCATAAAATTAAGACACTGAAAGTCTTCAGCTTTGTAATTTTCAGACATTCGCGTGAACATGTGACCATTGCTCTCCAGTTTGGCGCAGTTCACCATGCTTCTGTGAAGATAACTGAGTGTGGTGAATGTGGCAAAATACCGAGTAAAATCCATATTATTTTAACAGCTTTTTTTTTGTTGTTTTGTTTTTTTGTTTTTTGAGACATGGTTTCTCTCTGTAGTTTTTGGTGCCTGTCCTGGAACTTGCTTTGTAGACCCAGGCTGGCCTCGAACTCACAGAGATCCACCTGCCTCTGCCTCCCGAGTGCTGGGATTAATGGTTTGTGCCACCACCGCCCGGCTTAACTGCTCTTTTAAATGGCTTTCTTGGGCAGGTTTTCGTACCTTTTGCCTTTCTAGCTGTTACAGCTGTCAGCCACGTTGTTACTGATTCTGGAAGTTACACTGGGGTGGTGGTGGCAGGGGCCAGGCTTAGAAATGTGGGGGTCATGGCTGACCTGCTAAGAGGCATCTCCTTCCTAATTAATTCTCATATAAAAATAAAATTACCAATTCAACTGATCACAAAATTGGGCACCAAAATACTAAGCAGCCCTCTTGCTTACTAGACTAAGAAGGCAAATGAACAGGGAACTGTAATCTCTGGATTTACCTTCCAGCAGCCAAATCTGCATTCACATGTGAGCAAGCCTGTTGTAGCGAGCATCTCAGAAGAAAGAACAACACTCATGTCTACAGGATAGCATGCTCCGAAACTTTGCTAGTTGTGTGTGTCTGTGTGTGTGTGTGTGTGTGTGTGTGTGTGTGTGTGTGTGTGTTGTTTTGGTTTTTTTAATGATCTTTAAGGTATTCATGATATTTTTTGGTGGGAACATTTTTGGCAGTAAACCTGCTATAAAATGATTTAGGAGGCTGCCAAGATGACTTAGTGGGTAAAAACGCTTGTCATTTGCTGAGCAAGCCCCGTGACTTGATCTTAAATATCTGCAACCCATGTAAAGTGGAAGGAACCAACTCTTTAGAGTTGTCTTCTGACCTCAATATTCATGGCTTGGCATGTGTGTATCCCCCTCATCATACATAATAATAAATAACATTAAAAATTAAAAAAAATAAGGCTGGAGAGATGGCTCAGAGGTTAAGAGCACTGGCCGTTCTTCCAGAGGTCCTGAGTTCAATTCCCAGCACCCACATGATGGTTTTTAACCATCTGTAATGAAATCTGGTGCCTTCTTCTGGCCTGCAGGGATGCAGGTAGAACACTGTATGCATAATAAATAAGCAAATAAATAAATAAATAAATAAATAAATATTTTTTAAAAAAATAAAAAAAAATCTATGATGGTTCCTAAAAAACTGAAGAATAATGGAAATGTATAGGATATACAGATATCTTTACTTTTTTTTTTTTTTTTTGAGACAGAATTTCTCATGTAGCCCTGGCTATCCTACAATTTCCTAAGTAGACCAGGCTGGCCTCTGCCTCTTAGAGCTGGGATGAAAGATGTGAGCTGGGTGATTGATTTACTTTTATGTCTCTGCCTGTTTGCCTGCATGTATGTATGTGTGACACAGGTGTAGCTGGTGCCTGTGAAGCTGGAGGAGGGCATCAGATCCCCTGGAACCGGGGTTACGGACAATTGTGAATTACCTTGTGGTGCTGGGAATTGAACCCAGGTCCTTTGAAAGAGCAGCGAGTGCTCTTAGCCTCTGAGCCATCTCTTCAGTCTCCATTATAAAATGTATATTCTTTTGAGAAATCTTTATTTAAAGGCACAGAATAATTTTTGGATGTTAGTTTCAGTCTATTTTAGATGTGAGGTCTCCCAGGAACCAGGAGAATTACCGTTGGGCATAGTGAGTCCTTGGTGTAAAATAACATTAACCCACTGCTCTTTCAAGTTGTCCATTTTGTTGCTCACAGAAATCACCAAAGCTATGTAGGATATGGTTCAAATATGTGTGTGCATGCATGCATGCTTACTTGTGTGACTTACAGGCCAAGGCGAAGGATGCTATGGTATGGCTAACTCTGCAAGAGAAGAAACTGCAGAAGATACAGAAGGATTCAGCCAATGAGACATACTTTAACAAGTATCACGTGAGTAAGACTTTAAACACTGGCTCATACTGTTTCAGGGAAAGAGTGGAAACCTTTTTTTTTTGGGGGGGGGGAAATTTAGAGAAGCACACTTTAGAAAACTCTTAAGAGAGTAGTTTTTAGTATTAAACAACCCCAGGGCTTGGTGCTGAAGTTCTGGACATTATCTCTGAAGCCTTCATGGATGCTCTTGTTAAACCAGGTTCAGAGTCAGGAGCTCTGGCCAGGGCCTGAGATCCTGCAGTCCTAACATGGTGGTTCATACTGCAGGTTCATAGAGTAGTCTGAGCTACAGGGCTGTGCAACAAGGGATGGCACACTGTAGCCCCTGGTCCTGGACTCCTGCTTTTGCAAAAGAAATGGCCTCAGAATAGAACCATGTCCATTTAAGTACTCTCTTAAAAAATTTATTTATTTATTTATTTATATCTTATAATTAATTTAATTTTACATATCAGCCAGGGATTCCTCTGTCCTCCCTCCTCCCGTGCCCCCGCCCCCAATCCTTCCCCCATTCCCATCTCCTCCAGGGCAAGGACTCCCCTGGGGATTCAGCTCAGCCTGGTAGATTCAGTTGAGGTAGGTCCAGTCCCCTCCTCCCTCCTCCTAGGCTGAGCAAAGCATCCTAGCATAGGCCCCAGGCTCCAAACAGCCATCTCATGCACTAAGGACAGGTCCCAGTCTCACTGCCTGGGGACTTCTCAAAGTACTCTTACTTAAGTTACTTCCATGCTATACCTAGACCTGAGCTATTGGGAAGGAAACCATATGGTCCACAAGCCCTAAGAGATTTATCATCTTGGCCCTTGTAATTACAAGTCCTCCAATCCCTGAGATTTTGCGTAGATCATTCCTTCATCATAAATATTGAATGAAAGGGAAACACAGCAGGCTGTCAGCTGCTTGTCTCAGTATTTTAGTTCAGACCTTCAGCCGGGACTCCTTTGTACAGTAGTGATGTTATCACCGAACTGACCATTTGCTGTGGAGCAAGCCCCTTGCTGATGAGTCTTTGACAGGCGAACACAGCTTGCTGAATTTGGTATTGTTACTTCACTTTCACACATGAAGGCAGTAAGGTTTAGAGGTCACTAAGTGACTTCTCTCAATTTCTACAGTGTCTCAAGAGTAGCGTGTGGCTTTAAGGTTCCGGCTGGATTCACAGTCTGTTGGTTTTCCAGGACATGTTAGTTATTAACTGGACAATCTTGAGGGAGCCAGTGAAGGTTTCTTAGGACCCATTGTCTCTGTAATTTTGTGCTTCCCACCAGTTCTCTGTCCTGAATAAGGAAGATACTGTCATGTGCTTAGGTAGGCCTTAACGCTTTCTGGGCCTCCGTTCCCCTGTGGGAGCCAGATGAATCAGCCTTTCCAAATCCAATGTTGAATGGATCACGTGGCTCCTGGACCATGCCATCCTGCTTGGCTTGAAGGCTGTAGGGGAGGAAGAGACCAGAATTCTCTTCTTCCATGGATCAGCCTAGGATCTATAGGATCTATGGGCTTCTTCCCCCAGACATGTTTGAGCTCAGTGTTCAAGTACCTTGTTCCCACTACATCTTCGATTTAGTAATGTATCATAGACTCATGTTCCTTCAATAAAAGGTTTCATAGATAAAGTAAATTATCTATTATTTATTTACTTAATTATATTCAACCCTAAGTATTACTAATTTCTTCAGCCTGCCCATGCATTCTTGAGTTCAAATAATTTTTTTGTCTCAGCCTGGGACTATATCTGGGACTGTAAAGGTCCCTACTACCATACCCAGCTTATATTAAGTATAATTAGGAATATTATTGATTGTATAATATTTTAAATAACACAGGATTGGTGACTCTAAAACATGACTATTGAATACCAATGCAAACCAAGAAAAACTTTGTGTCTGAAATTCTGAGTGCAGGCAGAAGGGGATTTTTAGTGTGTATAGAATGCAGCGGGAAGAGTCGGCATAATCTCTGTTAGTCACTTTGAAAGTCATTATGTGCCTCAGATGTGTATTCTGTGCACTCGGGGAGCTGAGACAGGAGGATTGGTGTGAGTCTGAGGCCAGCCTTAGATACATAGTTCCATCTCCATCTGAGGTAGAGAGCAAGACCAAAGACAGTTGCCATCATTTACACATGACAACTTCAGGATAGCAGTTCTCTCGGCCACTCTGGGTTGGAAAGATTTTGCATGTGGCATCATGATCCGTCCTCCAGAGACAGCTTTGCGACTCCCTTGCAGTAGAAATCCAGCAACTGATACCCTTCCTATGTCGCTTTGCTGTTTACTCAAATGATCAGAAGAAACCAGATCAGAGAGAGGATGCTGGATTCAGAGAGTGTACCTTTATCTAAGCCTGGCTTAAGCATAACCTTTAGCTCTAGACCTTGAATTGGCAGATTACATTTTGTAAACGGAATTAAGTATTTTAAGGTATTATAAAATGCTCTTCTAATCGCAGAGTCTACTATCCTTTATGGAGTCATTGAATGAAGAAAAGGAACCCTTTGTGGATGTCTTGTCACGGAAAGGGAATATGAATGAGCTGAGTGAAGATCAGTTACGGTTGAGACAAGACTGGGCCAGCCTCACGCAGCAGGTGACTGTGTTATGTTGCCTTAGTAGAACACTTCTGGGGGCAGCTTTTTTTGGGTGGGGGTGACGACTTGACTCTGGACATTCATTAGGAATTCTGTAGGGGACAGGATAGATGCTTCATCAGGATATAGAATCATGCTTTGTTTTTTTTTTTCCTCCCATGGCATTATTTAGATAGGAATTGAATTTAAAAAGTTTGTAGCATTCTGCTTAAATGCAAGATTATCCAAAGCTACACTGGCCATCAATTCTCAGTTTACATGGTGGATAACTTAACATTTGCTGTTGGAGGTAATTCATGGGAACTGTAGCCTCTTCCTTCCCATTGTTTGTCAATATCAGTAGATGCTTGAAAAGTTATGTGGACAACCTGGAAACACATGTAGGATGATTGTGTTTGTAGGTGTCATGCACATTTATGGTTTTCATCCTTTTAAGTTTACTAGGACTTGGTGTATGGTCCAGCTTATGGTGTGCCATGTAACTGCATGCTTTTGTAAAAGCCTGTACTCTTCAGCAGTCTGGTGTGCTATTGATACCAGTTAAGACAAGGTGGCTAATACTCTGGTCCAACATATCTGTGTCTTGGCTGGCATTTGTCTTATTCTGTAACTGCCGAAAGGAAAGCTTAAAAATCTGTGGGAATCTTCCTTTAATTTTGTCAAGTTCTGCTTATTTTGTGCATTTTTTTTTTGAGACAGGGTTTCTCTGTAGCTTTGGAGCCTGTCCTGGACTAGTTCTGTAGATCAGGCTGACCTTGAACTCACAGAGATCCACCTGCCTCTGCCTCCCGAGTGCTGGGATTACAGGTGTGTGCCACCACCGCCCGGCTATTTTGTGCATTTTAAAACTTTATTAGTTGCACACAGATTTATGATAGTTATGTCTTTCTGATGAAATGACACTTTATGGAACAACCCACTAAATATAAGTAGTATGTATATAAATATACTTATATTTAGTGAATATATATGCATATGTATATTCAAAACTTATATTTAGTGAGACTGTTTTGCTTGGTGTCTGCTTCCTCTGATGTGAATGTCATGTTTTGATCCTACTATTCTGATGCTGTTTGAATTTCCCCTCCATTTATTTTAACCTATTTTAGTGTACATCTGTTAAAGGCAACACATGAAATTTTCTTTTCTTCTTATTTATTTATTTATCTATCTATCTATCTATCTATCTATCTATTTATTTATTTATTTTGAACTGAGGATTGAATCCAGGGCCTTGCACTTGCTGGGCTCTACCACTGAGCTAAATCCCCAACCCTCTTACTTTTTTTTTTTTTTTTATGGCAGTCCTGGCCTTTTAATTAGAGTGTTTAGTACATTTATACTTAATATAATTGTTTCTACCATTTAATTTAGGTTTATAATTTTACTCTTTAATTTGTGTGTTCCCTCTGTTTTTGAATCTCCATTCTTTTTTTTTTTTTTTATTTTAATATGTCTCTCACCTTTGGGCTCTATTTGTTTATTTTTACTCTAGGGGTTATATTAATGTACATTCTAAACTGTTTACAGTCTAAATTTTGAGGTGTACAGTTTCTTATTATATAACTTCTTTTTTTAAAGATTTATTTATTATGTATACAGAAGAGGATGCCAGATTACAGATGGTTGTGAGCCACCATGTAGGTGCTGGGAATTGAACTCAGGACCTCTGGAAGATCAGTCAGTGCTCTTAACCTCTGAGTCATCTCTCCAGCCCTGTATAACTTCTTTTACCATGTAACATTTGTTTTTCAAGTTTTTTTATTTTAATTTTATTATTATTCCTTAGATGCCTTTTTTTTTTTTTTTTTTTTTTTTTTTTTTGTGGAGCTGAGGACTCTGCCACTGAGCTATGTGTGGATCCAGATGGGAGGGGAGGTGGGAGGAACTGAGAGGAGTAGTGGGGAGGGGAAACTGTAATCAGAATACATTGTATGAAAAAATATACTTTTCAATGAAACAAAAAAATATTTATTATATTTTTCATTATATGTATGCCTATGTGTCTCTGTGTGGGATGTGCACATGAGTGCAGGTATCTACAGAGACAGAGGCATTGGGATGTCATGAGGCCAGTTTGTTAGGCACATGACATGGGTGCTGGGAACTAACTTGGGCCTCTGTAAGAGCAGTACACACTCAACTGCTGAGCCATCTCTCCAGCCCCCACCCCCACTCCATGCAACATACTTGCAATCAAATAGTTCATTTGCCTCCTGTTCATTATGCTATGCTTGTTTTATATATAAATATGTGCCATGTGTGTATTTTTTTTGCTCTGAAGAAGCATATTTTAAAGAATTTTTGTAAAGTTTTGTATTTGTTGTGTGTGTGTGTGTGTGTTTGTTTGTGTGTGCAGGCACTGATGGAGGCCAGAAGAGGGCATTGAATCCTCTGGAGCTGGATTTATGGGTGGTTGTGAGTAGCCCAACCTGCATGCTGGGAACTGATCAATGGTCCTCTGAAAGAGGAGCAAGAACTCTTTTTTTTTTATTATATATATATAGCATAAGTCATTTTATTGATAGTTTTAAAAATATATTTATTTATTAAAATTTTTTTCATCTTACATACCAACCCCAGTTCCCCCTCCCTCCCCTTCTCCTGCCTCCTCACCTCCCTCCCACTCTGCCCCCATCCACTGCTCAGAGTGGGTAAGGCCTCCCATGGTAGTCAACAAAGTCTGGCATACCAAATTGAAGGAGAGCCTAGCCCCTCCCCATTGTATCAAGGGTGAGCAAGGTATCCCACCACAGGGAATGGGCTCCAAAAAGCCAGTTCATGCTCCTGGGATAAGTCCTGGTCCTGCTGCCAGGGACCCCACAGACAGATAAAACCACCTAGCTGTCACCCACATTCAGGGAGCCTAGTTCGGAGGAGCAAGAACTCTTAATCACTGACTTATCTCTCCATTCCTCATTTTAAATCATTTAAGAGAAAAACTTAGTCTTTCATGTTTACCTAGATATTTACCACTGCTAGCTGGGCATGGTAGTGCACATCTTTCATCCTAGCACTCGAGGGGCAGAAACAGGTGAATCTCTATGAGTTCAAGACCAGCCTGGTCTATAAGCGAGTTCCAGGCCCGCTAGAGTTACACAATGAGACCCTATCTCACTAGACCAAGGGACAAGGAAGGATATATACCACCATTTCTAGTTCTTGGGGCACTTCCTGACCCCCTAGAACTCCTTACCTGATAACATAACAGTAGATTTGTTTAATTTTCCTTGATCTCTAAATATGGGTTTTTTTGCCTTTATTTTTTAAAATAGATTTTATTAGTATCTAATACACATCTTATAATTCCCTCATTTGAAATGGATAATGAAATGATTGTGTGTGTATGTGGGTATTCGTTGTGTATTGCATAGTGTATGTATTTGTGGTATGTGCACTTGAGTGGGCAGATGTGTGGGCGCAAGCGAGTTTGGAGGCCAAAGAATAACATTGTCTTTTTCTGTTGATCTCAGCTTTCCATTCCCGCCTTTGGGTCTTTCACTGGGCCGGACGCTTGCCTTTTGGGCTAACCTGGCTAGTGAGATAGTGAGTTTTTGGGATTTGCCTGCCTTCCCCTTCAGTGCTGGGGTTTTAGGCACATGCAGCTGCACCCTTCTGTGAGGATGCTGGGGATTTGAATTTAGGTCCCCATGCTTGTAGAGCAAGTGTTTTGCCTACCAAGTCCTCTCCTCAGCACCATTACTTTCTCTTTTAATGAAAGTTTTTTTTTATTACGTGTGTGTGTGTGTGTGTGTGTGTGTGTGTGTGTTTATAATGTGAGCGCAGTTCTCATAGATGTCAGAAGATGTCAAGTCCCCTGGGGCCTGAGTTGGAGACAGTTATGAGCCATCCAATATGGTGCTGGGAATCCAACTTGGATCCTTTGCAAGAGCACGGTATGCAGTCTTAATCATTGAGCCATCTTTTAAACTTCCCATTAAATGATTTTTAAATTAATTTATAGAATGCACACATCTACACACATACATACACACACACAAATGCAGATAAACTTTTTAAGAAAAATTATTTAAAAGATGTTTGCTCAGAACAAAAAAATGCACACATGATACATACATGTTTATATATGAAACAAGCACAGCATAATAAATTTATATGAAATTATAGAGAGACTGTGTAGCTCATAAAGTTGATATTTCTCATCAAGGCCCTGCACAGGAAACATTTTACTTAATAAGTTTAAAGTTAACATACAAAGTAATGGACTTCATTTTGGCGTCTTCATATATACATATAAGTTATTAAGTGATTTTTTTCCCTTCTCTTCTTTCTCTCTTTGTTGTTTTTTCAAGACAGGGTTTCTTTGTCCTGGCTGTCCTGGAATTCACTCTGGAGACCAGGCTAGCCTGGAATTCACAGAGATCTGCCTGGCCTCCCTGGACCACAACAGTCTGGCTAAATAGTTTTTCCTCTTAAGCTTGCTGTAGGCAATAGCAATGTTACCCGATTTTAACTTGATCAAGACCTTTCATACATTTTCAGCCAAATTAAAAAAAACAATCCTTTCGAGCAGGGAGGTGGTGGCGCGTACCTTTAATCCTAGAACTCTGGAGGCAGATGCAGTGAGCTCTGTGAGTTCGAGGCCAGCCTGATCTACAAAGTAAGTTCCAGGATAGCTAGGGCTATTACACAGAGAAACCCTGTCTCAATAAAACCAAATAATAATAATAATCTTTCAGAAAGGGAGTGTAGAACGATTTGTGTGTTCAGTGGGAATGGGAGGGAATGAAGGTAAATGTCACTTCTGTTTGTCTTCTAAAGTTTTGATTTCATTTAATGTATAGAGCTTTCATTTAATTGTGCAAAGAGCTATAGTTGAATTAGGGCAGGGTTTCCTAGGCTTTTTTTTTCCTACTTATTTTATTCAGGGCATATAGGAATATAAAAATAGGCATATCAACCATTTACTAAATTATATAAAATGATAAAGTGTTTACTTTTAGGCAGGTAAACGTACTTGCAGCTAAGCCTGATGACCTGTGTTCAATCCTCAGAACCTACACAGTAGAAGATGAGGACCTGGATCAGGATGGGGTTTGCTGAAGCAAAGAAGTGGGAAGATGAGGTGGAATATTGATGTCTGGTTAGGGGCTAGTGAGAAAGCAAGCTCTGTGTGTGTGTGTGTGTGTGTGTGTGTGTGTGTGTGTGTGTGTGTATAAAGTGAGTTTACAATGTGTGTGTGTGTGTGTGTGTGTGTGTATAAAGTGAGTTTACAATGCTGTCCTAGGGAGAGTTTCTGTTTGTCTAGAGAACCTGACTAAAACCAGAGTCAAAGAACACAAGGACATGCGGTATTTCAGATAGTTCTTTCTGTGGCTATCCCTGTTTGGGGGAGAACTTTTTTTTTTTTTTCTGAGACAGGGTTTCCCTGTGTAGCTTTGCACCTTTCCTGGAACTCACGTGGTAGCCCAGGCTGGCCTTGAACTCACAGAGATCCACCTGGCTCTGCCTCCCGAGTGCTGGGATTAAAGGCGTGTGCCACCACCGCCTTTTTATAGTTTGAATTTCCTCCATGCAACTTATTTGAGATCCATGCAAACCTTTCTTTTCCTTGTGCCTTCTTTTTCAGCAGCTTTTCAACTAATTACATTCCTCATCTGCAAGCAGTAAAATTCTATTGAGAGCTAAGAAGTTTGCCCACTGATAAAGTTCCTTTAATAAATTGGCTTTGGCTTTTTGAGGCACATGAAGTAAATATGTATACCTGGGTGAGTGCTGACAAAGGATGACTCTCTGCCCTATTTCAGATCGCTGAGTGGAAAGCCCAGCTGGATGACGCCTTGCCATCACCGCTCAAAGAGACTGAAGTGTGGCTCAAGGATGTGGAGGAGCTCGTGGAGGAAGGGCTGCCGACCTCCCAGAATTACTCAGAAGCTGCAGCTCTGATCCAAGGCAAAATGTCTTTATTCAAGGTAGGAAAACAGACTTGTGGGAAAATTGACCCTTTGTTAGCATCTGACCTTGAGGAAGATGGTATTCTAGAGAGAAGAATAGACTAGTGGCCAAGCGTGGGGGTAGCATGAGTCCCCAGGATCCAGAGAGACTTTGATGAGTGCTGGGCAGGATGGTGCCCGCTGTAATCCCAGCTCTTGGGACATTAGAGGCAAGAGATCTGGAATGCAGGACCATCCTTGGCTAGATAGTAAATCTGAGGCCAGCTGGGCAACGTGAGACCCTGTGACAAAAACCAGCCCCAACCAAATAGGTGCTTTCATTCACCACTGTTGTGCTGTTTAGAGACAGAAATCAGGGAAGGTAGAAGCCAGTCACTTCTAAAGCAACCGGGACATCTGGCCAAAATAAAAAAA